>NC_135562.1:12649542-12652042 GCF_964340395.1 Glandiceps talaboti | reverse complement strand
ACCACAAACAAACATTGAACCCGTTTACCTGTTAATTCGTCCATCTGTTTGTTTCCTTTTCCTCGTACAGATAATATCGACCTCTTTTTAAGCTGTCTCCACTGTGGTACATGGAGTGTTTTTACTACGGGATTCTTTTTTTCATCAAGTGCAATGTCAAATCGGTTTTCTTTGTCTCCCGATGTCAAAACCACTGTTACTCCTCTTCCACAACAAGCTGTAATCATTGCATTACGCAATTCCTGTATACATACATAGATATTATTAACATATTGCCCAATTACCAATGTCTATGTTCGACATGTACACAACAAACCAACTAACCTTAAACCTACAGCTTCCAGCTAAATTTATCACATGTTCTTTGTTATAACCAATGAATATACACAATTATATGAAATGTAAAGGTTGCTTTCATCACGTGTTATCGAATTATCAAAACATCATTAATTATGCTAATAAATTATTTAAACTGAGAGCTACATTACCGATTTGTAAAGGATGAAAATGCTTGATATCATCAGTGCATAGACCAAATATTTCGAATATTTGAAGTTTGAATACTTACGATATTGCCTAATTACCCATTCAAATTAAACACTAGACCAACAAGCTTAACAGAACACAAACATTTTGTTATTTTGGATGGATTTACCCCATAATGGACTTTGACGCATGCATTCTTGAGTGCGTGCCTAATTATTATATAAAATTATTATGCAAATAATACATTACAACATAACATCTACATCAACAAGCTTTAAAGATCATGTGCATGATGAATCTTGCTTCCTTAAGATATGATCACTAAAAATCATTGATTATGCAAATGATACATCAATTTTCAAAGAATCTTTACCAAAGGCAAAGCCATTCTTGCCATTACCATAAGGAATATGTGTAGTGAGTTTCATTACAGTAGATGATGTATTATTTAGATCTCGTATATCCAGACAGATACGCAAACAGCCAGCCAGACAGACAGACAGACAGACAGACAGACAGACAGACAGACAGACAGACAGACATAACATAATCGCCCCTTTCTTACAGAAAGTAATTCTAACCAGATATAAATTGAATGTCAGTGTATTGACAGTAAAGAGTAATGAACTGTTGGTTAAGCAATTATGTAATTTTATTTCTTTATGTGAAAAACCTTTAAAGACATGACACATCAGTTGAGAATCTGTTTACCTTTTCGTCAATATCCTTCATGAAAGTAACGCAATGTTGGAGACTTTTAAGGTCCCTGTCATTAAGTCCCCGAGTGGTTTGTAAGATATTCATGGCATGGTTTATATTTTCAAAACGTACCATTTCTCCACAACGAACTTCCAGAGTTTCTGTATTTAAAGAATATCTTATAGTTAAAGATGCATACGAATCCAATTTGTATCGCCTTTAAATTAAAACAATTTAATTTAATCTCATTTAAAAATGCGCAATAATATATTACAATGACGTAACCTGACTATTATACATATATTATCAATACAATAATCTTCAACATTATACATAAAAACACACGACACTAAACCCAAATTTAATGCACATTACTCACCTTGTCCTTGACTGCCAGTACTGCTATGTTTGGTCCATTTACTGTAGGTTTCCGAAGCTTTCGTCCTATTCGCAATGATTTTACCAGAACTACAAAATAAGACCCATACGAGGTAGGGTTAATTATACAAGATGAATTGATTGAAAATGTAATTCATGTTGCTATAAAGCTTACAAATTTGATGGAAACGATATCAGAATGTACATATTTGATTTAAAAGCAACTACTGATATAAACGACTTTTTATACATCATTTGTCACGTGACCATAAAGTAGTGAGAGAGATAAATGATTACCTCACTTTATGATGAAAATGTTTTTGAATGTTATCATTATCGTTGGTTTTATTAGTGCGTTCAATCTGCTGTACAATTGCAAACTGCTGTCACAATTAATTTTAGATAAGAACAGAAAGGCGTCAAAGGTGAATATGCAAAAAAAATGTCATCAATTTGAATAACATACTCTACGGTAAAGTTATGGTTAGGTTCACCATTGTCATCCATGAATACTTCAAATTCAAGTTTTGTTTTCTCTTGAGAGGTAGTGAAAACAATTTTACTTCTGGTGCTAATTATTGTAATCCTGACATCATTCCAAACCTGTAAAGTTAAGGATAATCTATATTCTTATTTCATAAAGATATTGCATTCTGTTTATCACGTATTGATTTATACCACGTTTCACACTAATCATTTCTCAATGCACAGCCGTATAAGTGTATTACTCCACTTGAATAGAATCACATGACAAAGAAACATCAGTGAACACTGTATATGTAACTGGATTGCTTGTGATTTCTTACCATAAAGGCAAGAGCATAAGATATACGGAAATCAGTGAAAGTGGGCATCTGCTCATAATTAATCTAACAATTGAAATTCCCTTACGTCTTCCCTAATCTCTTCGGACTGCATCATGGTAATACAGTATTCT
>NC_135562.1:12644542-12647042 GCF_964340395.1 Glandiceps talaboti | reverse complement strand
TCTGACGGGATTGACGAGAGAGCGGAAGTTACGTCACTGATCACGCTGTACTATAGTTAAATACAGGAATTTGTGTTTAATAGCACAACTGAACCTTCAAGGTTTAAAGTTCGCATTGTTACTTTTACTTCCAGGCAGTGACAAAAATAAACACAATGGCAACAAAGTACATATCAAGATGTATGGGTTAATACTTAATCATTCGTTGTTGTCAAACGATTATTTGAACACATATTGAACTTGAACTTGCCCTTTGTGCATTTACCGCTTAATTTCATTCATATTTCCTTATGAGGACAGGATGAAACTGTCTCGACGGGCTGCGCACGAAATAAGACAACGGTTTGTAAGCGCGAGAGATAACAAGTTGACCTTTTGCTCTTTTGTAGGGGGGACTTCCTAGCATCGAATAAAATGATTATACAAATATTGAGAGTTGAACAGTTTACTATTTGCCTAAAATAAATTGTACTACTCTGCTACCTTGACAAATTTGTCGGGATATCCAAATTGATGATTGTCGTGATTTATTCTTTCAAATTGGTATATTTTATGAATATATTTTGTGACATGCTTTCCTATTTAGCTATACTGGTTATATATATATATATATATATATATATGAATACGTCCAGCCATCCATTTTATATATATATACATGTATATATATATATATATATATATATATATATATATATATATATATATATATATATATATATATATATATAAACCTCATATATTACCTAATCTTGCTAGTGAGCACCCAGTTCCCATGATATCAACTTTCCAGTCAACGTCTATTTCTCCGTTTGCGTTTCTGTATCCTGTAATTGATATAACAATCAAATGCAACATCAGTCAAGGGCTTGAACAGCGACTGAGCTAGGCTTTTAAAGTTGGTCTTGAATTAGTCTGTGCCGACGAAAAACAGATATAAGTCGATTGGATAACAATCAACAATGCCTCCAAACAAATCGTTTTTCAAATCTACTTCTATATACGTGATATTTGATAGAATACCTCTTCCAGCTATTGAAAATCGTACAAATTGCATAGTGCAACTCGTTTAAAAGAAGATTGTATTCAGAACATCTCAACCTATCCGTAATTTTTTTTTTACTCAGCTGTAGTCTCATTTTATTTCGTCATCTCAACTGGTAAGCACAAACGCCGCGCTCAAGTACCAAGCTGAACGCTGACGTTGATGGCGTTGAAAGCCGAGTCCTGATGTCCTATGCCAAATAGATATCTACATGGGTAGGCAATTATTAATAGCATTCCAATATCCCTTTATATTACAGCAATTGTGTAATTCTTCAAGTGGGGTCGAGGAATAACTTTATAATCGTATAAAATAATTGAATGCATCATGTTTAACATTTCAATTCGTGCTAACAAAATCGGCACAGGCAGACAGACAGACAGACAGACAGACAGACAGACAGCCACACACACACATGTATACATACATACATACATACATACATACATACATACATACATACATACGTATCACGTACGTACACACATACGTACACACATACATACATACATACATACATACATACATACATACATACATACATACATACATACATACATACATACATACACATACATACATACATACATACATACATACATACATACATACATACATACATACATACATACATACACACAAACACACAAACACGCACACACACACACATACATACATACATACATACATACATACATACATACATACATACATACATACATACATACATACATACATACATACATACATACATACATACATACATA
The DNA here is from genome assembly GCF_964340395.1 of Glandiceps talaboti. Classification (NCBI taxonomy): domain Eukaryota; kingdom Metazoa; phylum Hemichordata; class Enteropneusta; family Spengelidae; genus Glandiceps; species Glandiceps talaboti. The sequence goes on along the minus strand of NC_135562.1, from coordinate 12,645,230 downwards.
CATACATACATACATACATACATTAGTCTGGAAATGGAAGTAAAACCTGTCTGAACAGGACGACATTTGTTCGTCATTCGCCTACGTCTTTACAGGAATTTGGCGTCTTCGTGGTTCGAGATCTCGTGTGACGGATATAGGATAGTACTTCACACACAGTCGTCTCGATCGTCGACATTTTTTGATGATGAAGTCAAATACACAAATTGAAATACATCTGTTTGCCACCAAAGGAATTATGTCGAGTGTAAATATAACCAGTGGTTAAAGTAGATACTATTTATTATGGAAATTTGCAAAATTCGCAGAATGGCAGGAAGAGTTTGAAAGAAAAAACGTTCGGTAGAACAGGTGTGAATCTGGTTGTTGATGTGCTCTGTGTAATTTAAACATAGTATGATAAGGCTTAATATGCAACAGAATGTTTGAAAATGCTTGGTGTCATGGAAACTACAATATCTGATCTCCTTGGAGACTTGAAACAAAGCCCCCCCCCCCCACCATGCTGCCAAATTGAACTCCTAAGAGGAAGTCGTTTAGAAAATACATTTCGATAACAGATGTGTGTGGGTGACAGCCAGATGACTTATACAATGCAAAGATATCGATTGGATACTGTTAATGAGTAATAGTATTAATTTGATGCCAGTTTGTACGTCATTTAGCGCACTGCTTGCCAAAAAAGAAA
>NC_135562.1:12534542-12639542 GCF_964340395.1 Glandiceps talaboti | reverse complement strand
TTCATTTTGATTGTAAAATGCCCATTTTTGAATGCTATATTCTGTTGATGAAACAGAAAAACGGTCTAAGGTCAAAGTTAACAACTTAATGCGTTTTTCATTTATAAGCAAGACAATGTATCAATATGAATATCTGTTCTAATGCAATTATTCTGATTACTTAATTCCTGTTGTAATCGCAGGTGTCACTAGCATGTAGTTGTATGTGACAATTTTATCGCATTATATTTTCCTCATGTTATAGCCACAACAATGTCATAACACAATTATTGAAGTATACTTGGAAATGCATATCTGTAGGATTACCTTACCTTTAGCCCAAATCTTTCGCACTCGTCTTTTAACACAGTTTTAGCATAGGTTAATAAGACCTTATCACTTGGGTGTAGTTTGTCTTCATATTTCTTCCCTACTTCATCGATTAGTTCAGCATTAATACACCTGCAATGTATCTTGTTGGCACTCAGTTCTGAAGTTGGGTTTTATATTAAAATAGTAATAAAAATATAGATAACAGTCAATAATAAAGAATTCAATTACATGTGTCATATATTTTACTGATAATGACATTGCAAGAAAAACAAAATGAAATAGTGTTGCAGGAACAAGATTTATTGTTACCTCAAACAAATAGTGGAATTTCTGACGTCATTTCGCTTACTGAACCAGGTCATAAGTTCAATGTTATATTGTTTGGTAAAAATTTGGTTTTCATTTCAATTTGAACTTGTATATTTTTAAATGGTCACTTTGCGAGTTGTATCTGTGATTGTATATTGTTTTAAAAAATCTTATTTGTCCTCGATTTTATGTTCTTATTTTAGTACCCTGAAGAAGGCTTCCTGTAGAGAGCCGAAACGTAGAAATAAAGATTTAAATTGATATTGGTAGTGTCTTGTTAACTAGCCAGTATAATTTCATCACAACGCACTTATAATAGGCGTCGTCATTTTGTAGTAACAAAAATCAATTATCCAAATATTCTGAGAAAAGTAATAAATTTCAGCTAATCACACAGAAGTAAAATATTTTGGAGTAGCTTACATGTACGAAGACTTGTTCATATATGAATTTACAAACTAACCGACCAAAAGTAGGTGATTGGAGAAGAGTGATGGAGGATAGAGCACGACGTGGTTGAACCACTAATTATTATCGTCTGTGGGAACCTTCTGTGCATTGTCCTTACTTGTTAATGTTAGATGATCTGTTTTACCTTTCTGTTAAAATACCTGACAATACACATGTGTGCACGTGATATCAAACAAACTTTATTTACCTATAAATTCGCTTGTTTCTCCGATTTCTTTTCCTTTTTCCGACTTTTTGCTCGTATGTTCATATCTTTTAGGTACGTTCAGTGGTTTTACTACAGGCTCCCCATTTTCATTAAGTGAAACGTCATACTCGTTTTCTTTATCACCTGATGTGAAAGTCACTGTCACTCCTTGCCCACAAGAAACTGTTATTAATGCATTACGCAGCACCTAAACGCACACAGAGATAACAGAAACGTAAACTATTAATATGAAGTAGCTAGATAGATATGCATGTATGTATGTATGTATGTATGTATGTATGTATGTATGTATGTATGTATGTATGTATGTATGTCTATGCATGTATGTATGTATGTATGTATGTATGTATGTATGTATGTATGTATGTATGTATGTATGTATGTATGTATGCACGCATGCATGTATGTATGTATGTATGTATGTATGTATGTATGTATGTATGTATGTATGTAGTTATGTAGTTATGTATGTTTGTGTTTCTATATGTATGTAGTGCCACACTCACACATATACAATTTACAATACACACAACTACAAACTTACAAAGAACCACAACTACCGAACAATCGAACCACGTATGAAACAATGGATAACCATACCGTTTTGACATGTAACCCGTGTCTAGTTGCAAATAATGTATACTGCCAAAAGCAGAGAATTGAAATATGAGGACGTTAGAATATTTACACGTGTACCTGAGCTCTCAGTTCCCTTATGTTGGCGTAAGCGTACATCTTTAAACCACAACTCTGATATAATTATGACACACACTTTATTGGTGTTTGTCTATCTATGCTAGCCCAGACCGTTCATTCAATGATGCCATTATTAAACATTTACTGTGTTAAAGCATAATGTCAGGAATTGATATCAGAGACGAATAGTCATTTGACAATTTGCATAATTGTACCTTTTCCTCAACAGTCTTAATGAATGTATTGCAGTATCGAAGGCTCTTAAGGTCCTTGCCAGTAAGTCCTCGACTGGTCTCTATGGTACTTATGGCATGGTCTATATGTTTAAAACGTATCAAGTCAGGACATCGCACTTCCAAAGTCCCTGTAACAAAATGTAAAATAGGCTATGAAATGGTGCGAATATAATCTTAAATTGTAGCGTCTTAAAAACCACTTGTCGTTTAAGTGCCATGTGTATTGTGTTATAACATATATATTTCAAAGATACCAATTTCAGTTCGAATCTTGTACACTCCAACAATCAGAAAGTTGTGAAATTAAATTTCCGGTGAACTTACAATAAAACATTATATATGAGTTATATATCTGCAATCTTAAGGGGGAACGCCACTCCCGGAATTACAGGTACTTTTTTGTAAACATTAGTTTCTGGAAAGTCATTTCATAATTTCACTTCAAATAATAAAATAATCTCATGAATGGCCATATGTGCTGAGACCCACAAGCCAACAGTCTTCCACTGAAAGGACAATGTAGGTGAAAAGAAGTTTCATTGTAGTGTTTCTTGCCAGCCAAGCGAAAATTATGTAGTCTTAAAATGACTCTCCAAAATCAAGACTTTCCGATCCTTTAGCTTTGTGTGGCGTTCCTCTCTAAAAGTTGAATGATTGTTTCTATCATTTTATGTTTGTAGTCTTTCAACTCTATGGTCGTATATATGCCATGTTAATTTTAAATTTTATGCTAGTTTGTCCCTTTGTGTTTGTTTTTCTGTGTACCTAATCTTGCAACATGTTTTATTCGGAGAACAGTATTTAAGCACTGAAATGGTGTCTGCATATGAAAGATTAAATAATGTATAATAATTTCATAGAACATTTCACATTGCTCACCATCTTCTTTCCATTGACTATGGCACCCCGAAGCACCTGCCTCATCCGTATCGCTTTTATCAGAACTGTGTTGATATAAAAGTTCAACAAATAAGTAAATATGCTTACTAATGTAATCATTGTAGCATTGCCTCTTTATTGCATCAATATTTAATTCAAACAATGACTTATCGACCAGTCTGAAAGTTGAATTAGTTTCATTTTCCCATACACGATACACATCGCTTATTACTAGTTGTGGTGTAATTTACTATGGGTTTGCTGCACATGTGGCATTATATATTTTCAATTGATAAAAACATGTTATGGTCTGATGGAAGTAACAAAATATCCATACCATACCCTACGTTAAATATGTGAGTAGGTTCCCCATTTTCTTTCATAAATACTTCACATATTTTCGTTGTTTTCTGACGACAGGTATTTATAACGATTTTCTTATCAGTACCCAAGATTTTAATCTTCGCATCATCCCAGACCTGTACAGATAAGGTTCATTTAAGAATATTTAAAATTGTCAGAAATATTGAATTTCCTGTCTGCAAAATTGCTTTAAAACTAAACCATACATTGCCCATACAGAATATTGTCAAAAGATTGCCCGCCCTTATGCCACTAATTTGATATCTCATTGCAAAGTAATACAGCCTGATTCAAATATAGTGATCAGCAACTCTCTTTGATACAAGCATTAAAATGTCAAAATGCGATTTCTTGTTACATTTTATGCAAATAAATGAGATCCCTAAATGTACTGTAACTACGCATGTACACGCAGATGAACTAGGCGCCAATGTTTTGACGTCTAGTCTACATTGGATATCTGCGTGCGCGGTGGTACATCAGTATGGCAAGCTGTTCAGGCCAAAAGTTGTATTCTTATTTTAGCTGTATTATTTTGTATTTTTCTGAGTTACAAACTACTTTTAACCGTTTTTGACGTGTAGTTTTTCGATGGAATCCACACTTTTTTTCCATGTTATTCTGCTCAGCAACTGGTTGTTACGAAAACTAAATCAAAATAAAGCTTGTAAAACAACAATAATCGCAAATAAATGAAACTTGTTTTAAATAAATAACGTTAACATGGAATAAAAGTGTGGATTCCATCGACAAACTACACAAAATTGGTTAGTATGTAACTCCAAAAAAATATAAAATACAACAGTTAAAATAAAAATAATAATTTCGGCCTGAACAGCTTGTCATACATCAGCTCTTTTCATTTAGACGAAAGTCACAAGAAACTGTTTTCTTTTAATTTGTGGCATGTGCAGTTTCTTATAGGTTTCTGTGTGGCTGCAACACTCATAGCCATTGAACATTGACGTTCACTTACATTGTCCTCAATCCCGTTGGCGTTGGTTTTTGATTTCATCATGGTATCTTTACAATAGTCTAACAATTTAGCAGTTGATTTTGAAGTGTTAAATTTCTCAAGTACATACGTTATCTTCGAATCGGTCAGTGGAGGTTCGCAATATATGAAATCCATAGTCGTGCTTGATTGACCTGTTCAAAAGTAAATCACATGACCAGTCATGAATAAGTCAACGACTTCCAATTCATATATTTATTATGTAATCTAGCTTAGCATTATTGTCTGTATTAATAATGGTACAATAATGATACAATAAAAATGGACAATAAAGTAACTGTGATGAAAGCTCAAATGATACTTATTCCTCTTTTTAAAAAAAATTGTGCGCTTCCGATAACATGGCCTCAAAGTAAAGTAATGACATTCTCTGTAACAACAGATATGTATTAATTGAAAATAAGTCTGTTTACTTCCCATGAATTCATATAAAGGGGTTTAATTTGAGCAGTAATTTATTTTCACAAACAATGGTCCTGGCACTGGTCTTAGGCCGTAAAGTATGGTCTATCAAATCTTCATTTTTTTTAATTTGTTGAGAGTTTTATGTTTCTCAATCTGATTAAAATCCGATGTAGATGTCGGCACACACACACACACACACACACACACACACACACACACACACACACACACATATATATATATATATATATATATATATATATATATATATATATATATATATATATATATATATATATATATATATATATATATATATATATATATATATATATATAATCAAAGTAGGTTGGTTGGAACTTGAGGTGCTTGGTTGTAACTCCGGGTTTCACGCTCAATGCGTTCATCAGACAACCCTGCTTACCCAAGCATCGAGCACTCTATTCTACGAGTTTGATACTATTTACTATATATATATATATATATATATATATATATATATATATATATATATATATATATATATATATATATATATATATATATATATATATATATATATATATGCCCGTAGTATACATAGTAATTTACCTTGCTCAGCATTGTGATACCTCTCTATGCAAACCACTTGATTGCGTGGACCAATTGAGAATTCGAACGTATTTTCTCTTTTTCCTGCAGTATAAATTATATTGCGTTTGGGTCCACATATTAGGATCTGTGCATTATCCCAAATCTGAAATGTTTAAGAAAAGATGCACATTATTTTGAAGTATTCCATTAGAGTACGAAATAATTTACAAATGCTGGTTTGTTTGTTTGTTTTTGTTGTTGTTGTTGTTGTTGTTGTTGTTGTTGTGGTGGTGGTGGTGGTGGTGGTGGTGGTGGTGGTGGTGGTGGGTTTTTTTTTTCTTTTTTTTCTTTTTGTTTGTTTGTTTGTTGTTGTTGTTTTGTTTTGGGTTTGTTTGTTTTTTTTGGGGGGGGGTTAAAAATAAGACCAAAGAAAGGTTCTTCCGATTTCCAGGGTGTAACAGTATATTCGATTTAGGGAAAGGTCAAAACTACCTTTTAAACAGAAAGGAGTATCAAACTTTGTTTCATTGAAGATCAGGTTGACTGACCAGCTCATCTCGCAATGGGCTAATACTGAGAAGCAGTTAATAAATTAAGGGGAAGGGCAAAGATGAGTCAGAATTTCACTTAGCGGCAATATCTGATGGGGACACAGACAGACAGACAGACAGACAGACAGACAGACAGACAGACAGACAGACAGATAAAACATTATAACTTTTCCTTCGAGGGCGAAATGGTGAATTCATCCAAATTAAGTAGTAACAGGACATCCTTCTATCTTTCTAGCAATACATTCAAATCCAATCTCATCCTATGCCATCCACTTCCCATTCCCCAACTTAATAACCATAAACATCTTCTGGAATACTAACCTCCGCTTTTGTTTCGGATATTAATTTCTGACAAATGTTCCAACAGTTGTTTTTCTTCTTTCCAATTTTTTCCCCGTTTCTTTATCACGTCTTTGGTGGTCTCATTGACATACCACATACTTATACTTGGGCTGCATTCTTTTACCATGCTTACTGGTGTATTAATTGGGGAGAGAGAGAGAGAGAGAGAGAGAGAGAGAGAGAGAGAGAGAGAGAGAGAGAGAGAGAGAGAGAGAGAGAGAGAGAGAGAGAGAGAGAGAGAGAGAGAGAGCTACGTCCGTATGTACATATATACATACATACATACATACATACATGCACACACATACGTACAGTACAGTTTTCGCCTAAGCTGTCGCATTTTTCGCGTTCGCTTCGCTTCGCCTTCGCAGTCGCATCGCCTCATTATCGCTTCAATCAATTCGCTTCGTAACTTAGAATCGCTTCATGACGGCATTCGCATCGCAGTCATTTCGCTTCGCTTTCGCTTCTTGTTCGCATCGCATCAAAAAACAATGAAGGTCGCTTCACGTCAAACAACAATGAAGGTGAAGCGATACTGTGAAAGGTGTGAAAGTATTTGCATATCTGTTTTCACTGCTGTACGTCGTGAATTCTGTCTGTTACGCACATTACAAACCTAAAACTCAAAATTCTGAGATAGGTTCTATGCATGGATTTATTAGGGGGGGTGCGTTATATTGTCCCCAATTACCAAATCGTCCCCGTTAGGGTTGGTCGGCCGGTGCCGTGACAATAACACGTAACCCCACCTAGTACCTGCACACGGACGACCGGTGTCGCCGACTAAAGTAGCGAGATCCGTTCACGTCTGAGCAGCAGACCTACTTTGTTTTAGAAATCACGACAAAGCGAAAATTCGAGCAAATATTTTATATGTTACAGCAGTCGATAAAGTCATGGCGGTAAAACAGACGTGGTCGGCAGTTGAATAGATCATCGGACAAAAACAATGAAACTGCGTGTCGGAGATTATGAAATAAAAGCCCGGGAATTTCTCTGAAAACTGCACGAGAAATATCGACAGATTAGTTTTATTTTTATTTTGTAAAATAATCAATCGTATAATATTTTATTGTCATTCTTTCAAAACTCCAAAACATCGCCAAGCTATTGTCGGAACTCTGGGCATGTACTTTGTGTAGCAACTATAAATCGCAGTTGTTGTTCATGTTCCGGAGGAGACATTCACGTAGGATGGTCTCCAAAACCACGTTCTAACAAAACTAGGCCGATCGGAATTTAAAACTAAACTCATCGATGGATTGCTGAAAACGAGAACTCCAAACAGTCATCGTATCAATCGTAATTGCGCAATTTGCAATGATGCGAAAGTTGAAATCTCCCTGTATACTGAGCTGATCAATATTCATGATATACCATGACATCATGCATGTCCCGCTTCGAATACGTCACTATTTTTCCCATATAAGGGTAGTACAATGCAAATTTCAGATACATAAATAGGTCATGAATGACAGCGCTGACTTCAGCTGGAGATCGACGATTATGAACACGGAAGTGTTCCACGCTCCCACCACGTAATTTTACCGAATAAACGTTGATTTTTATGGTAACCACATATTGAAAAATGATATAAAATAACATCAGGCTGTTGTACAGGTTGTTTGAGGCCCACGCGAGTGGAAAATCGCTCTCGTGGATTTTAATTTGCGCGAGCGGTAGGCGAGCGGAGCGATCGCTCGCCTCAAAAGGCATGCCCTGATTTATTAACGCAAATTTAACCAAAAGGGTTATCGTGCCGTAGACAGAAAAGTAAAGTACAACCCCGCATAATTTTAGTAGCCGTAATGATCTATACTTTTCGTTTCAAATCCTTTATCATGCAAATATGTGGGTATAATAGCGCATGTTCCACACAATGCGATTCAGAAACAAAGTTGACGCGATGCGAATGGGGTGCGATGCGAATGCGAACTCAACGCGAAAAGGAAGCGAAGTGAAAGCGATGTTTAATTGAAGCGAACTCCCGTAAACTTGAGATTGAGGCGAAGCGAAAGCGAAGCTGAAGCGATGCGAACGCGAATTGAGGCGAGAGCTTAGGCGAAAACTGTACTGTACATACGTACAAACGTGCATACGTACATGTGTACATGCGTACTTACGTACATACGCGCACGTACGTACGTACACGTACATACGTACGTACGTACGTACGTACACATACATAGTATACATACATACATACATACATACATACATACATACATACATACATACATACATACATGGATATATCCTTGCTTGGGAATATCTGGCTCCCATGATAGCTAGCAGACCAACTAACCAACCTCTTGTTCTGGGTTTGTGTTAACTGTATTCTGTAATCAACAAATAAGTTTGTAACAAATTCATTTATGTAAGTTTTTCACCGAATTCGTTTAAAGTGAATTAATTTAAAAAAGCTTGAATTTGCAAAAACAGAAAGAAAATGATCATTACAAATGCGAAAACGTAACCCCATTATTGATATTTGGATACGTTTTTCTTTGGACTTGCCGCAAGAGATTATTATTGTCTTACCGGTTGTTAAAGCGGAAGGCAACTCCTGGAAATAAAGGTATTTCATAAACTTTGGCTTCTGAAGTGTTATTGAATAATTTCCGCTCGGTTGCCAAGAAACACTAAATTGAAACTCTTCTTCTCCTTTATATTTCTTTCAGCTATACACCATGGGTCTTACTAAAAAGCAGACACGATTATGTTTTAGATGCACTCTGAAAATGGAAGTATAGGAGTAATGGTATCCCTTGCATCTCCTAAATACTTTATTCCTTGAGTGGCGCTTCCCTTTAAGCTACGGATGGTTGTATATATGGGAGGCGATGTGTAAGATTCAGATATAAAGAACAAGCCATCGTGACTCTAAAACATGGGATGATACAACCAACATCGATTCCCCTAGATAACAATCGTCATTAGACGACATGGCTGTCTATTGTGCCATCCACGAGGTTTTTGTGATTTTTCAATACGTTTATAGCAGATGAAATATAATCTGGTTTGTGACAGTGGACAAAACAGTCGTCATATTTCTATATCCTGTTAGGACTTGAACTTTCGTATGTTACGCACAAAATAATAATCTTCGCCAATGCTTACATTAATACCCGTTTTGTTCCAAAACTCTCGTGAAATGTAAAAAGGAAATAAAAATTACACCACATACTCAAGGAAAATAAACAAGCGGATAAAATGTGTAACACAGATATATAATAATGTGAAATATTGGAACAGAACAACGCAAGCATTACGCTAAAAGCTTCCAACGTGATGTTAGTTTACTGTCTAGTGCGTTATGTTTGTCCTGCTGTTTGCTATAGTTCCTACAAATATTTTAACGAAATTAAAGTGAAACTCATACCAATAACACATTGTCAAGGCATCTATTAATAATATGTCATTTTAGCTAAGTGCCTCTAGTGAAGAGGAAGTTCAACGTAAAATTGGTACAGGAGCTTAAAAGCGTGGTAGATTGTATTAACGTTAGTATTAAATATCTTAACGTGATGTCATCAGTTCGTCACCATGACATCAGCTATTCGTTTAATCGATCAGAATCACAACATGAAAATGAAAGAAGAGTTCGACATAATATAACAACGGAGTCAAAAACATAAAAAAACAAATGTACGACTTTAAAAATGATTTTCAGTCGCGTATAGTTCATTTAGATTTTTGCTAACTCTATTTTCTTGTTTAACTGCGACAGCTAGCTATCCAGTCTGCGTTCACCACCCAGGTGAAATGCCACCCGGTCCCCGCATCAGCATTAATATCATTGAGAACTGAAACATTTGTTCTACCAATATTACATTTAACCATGTGATAAACTCGACGAGCGTTAGGTTACTACAAAAGCGTAACATTATCTGGCTTGCACAGTCAATGCCATAATATCAATTTAAAACCGTTTACCTTTAAAAATTCACGCTGCCCTGCATAAGGTCGCTGGTCCTCAGAATACTCATTTGGAGTCTCTGCAGTAGTTATTTAATATGTTATATAAAGTATGTTAAATTTGTAAAGGTCAGCCAATCTGTAGACCATTAACTAGAGGGTATCTATCCATTTAAGAAAAAAATTGAGATAACTTAGATATCAATCTCCCCTCGGAGTATCGTAGAAAGACTGTATTCAAGTATTTAGGACTTCCAGTACATATTGTTTTGATGTGTTATTTCTCTAAATTATCTCGTACACGATATTGTCCAAATTTTCGGAATGATTTTCGTCTTTTGCCACATCCTCCCCTACAGCGGTCATCGTGGGGAAGCACTCTCCGCCCCAATTCAAGATTAAAGCGAAACCTAGTCGATATTGTTGTTCTACTTATAATTACACAGCCCAAATATATTCGTAAAGAAAACGTATGAACAAAGAAGTCGATTGTCACTTTAATATTTAGTATATATTTACAGAGGGTGAGGGGTACAACTTACAGCACATATTTTCTGTGTATGTGGAGCGGCAGGGATACGAAAATTCTTGAGTTGATAGGTGGGGCTAGAATGTTTTGAGAGAACTGGGGTGGGCTATGACCACATTTTGAGCAAAATGTTTTTATCGCAGCATCCCCCCCCCCCCCGTTATTGTAACCCTAGCCCTGGGAAGAGGTATATTACATATTTGTGTATCTATTGCACGACATGACGAACTTACTAACATGCAAGAAGAAACGACAGTGGTCTTTCGTTTTGAACACAGTCCTCTGATATCCATCACCACCCCTTGCTACATCAATTGGTTCAGGTCGTAGCAATTTTGACGGTATTGTGGTTTACTCTGTATCTCTAAATTCGGTCAAAGGTTTAAGCCTTAGCCTGAATATGTCAGTTACGGGTTCATTCAGAACACCGTTTGCAAATTATTGATGGTGTTTCCTTGGCAACACCCCAACTCTTAGACAGTGTTTCAGGGCCAAACGCAAAGTAGCAATCTGTCATATCTTATATCTAGCAAGATAAGATGATAATTGTTGCATAGATGGTCAAAGGTTAGGGTTCATCGTTTTTGTCATCTGAGTGGGTGGCGTCTGGTCACAATCCAACATCAGCCGCACTCAATTGAATATCTATATGGTCATCTGACCGTGGTTAAAGTTTAGAGAATATAATGGTGAGGTCAACTAAAGTGACCGGTCGTGTATGCCAGGGTTCAGTCTTTGATAGAATTTAACTCGCCATTATATCGGGGTTTGTTGGTCGACAGTTCAGACTACTTAAGATACCAGATTTAAACTGAATGCCTCCCATAAGGGCAAAACCATAGTTTCTTTTGTTCCTACACACATAGTCGGAATGCAAAATTCTGGGCTATAGTTATTATACAATGATGTACACCCGTTTTGGAAAATTAACTATGTGAATTATATAAAACTTGAACGTTTTTATAAAAAAAATAATTTATGCACATTTCAAAGTTACATGATTAAGCTTTCAAGTACGTGTATTTTGTTATGTTTGATGTATGATAATGTACCAAAATATATGGAATTTGAAGCTTCCATTCCAAAGTGTAGTCTCATTATCGAAAATCATTGATTATGCAAATAGCATATCACTATCAAAAACTATAACAATTTGTGCACTTTTTTATCATCAATGAATACATCAAATTATATAATATCTGAAACTTGCATTTTTCAGATAAATCTTAACTGCCGAATATCATTAATTTATGCATATTACTCCTCAAAATTGAAAGCCAAACTTCATAGGACAGGTGCGCATTATTATGGTTGATATATGTAGTAAATTATATGAAATTTGAAATGTCATAATCAAGATACAGTCTAATTGCATAAAATCATTAATTATGCAAATTGTTCATTAAAACCAAGAGCTATGTTAACAGGCGTTATAGGATATGTGTGCTTTTTAAAAAAAATTGCTATTCAATAGTAAGTGAACTTTCGAGGGGACTTCCTTTGTGTACGTACCATTGACAACTTGAACCATTGGCTCTTGAGGGTGAAGCAGTGTGTTTGGCTGATATCAAACTAGCGTTTTAGTCAACCGGTCAATACACTACATGTAAATTATATGTAAATTATATGACGAATAAGATGTAATACACACTGAATAGCCCAAGTATACATGATAGTTAGAATTGGATGGCGCCCTCTCTAGTACGCTAGAGAAAAAATCAAATCTTAAACGTTATCGTTCGAGGCAGAAACATGCATGTTCCAAATGCAACTTTAAGCATATCCGGTATAATCCCCAAGCATACCATACATTCACACTTGTATCATTTAGCGGTATTGATGTGTATGTAGTTAATGCAGTTTTTATTTTAATTTCGGTGTTTTTCCGAGCTTGTAAGGATGTATTTTTCATATGGACATATGTCTAAACATTCCAAGTGCACCTAAACGACAAAGGAATGACAGATGCTTACACATACAATAGGGGTATTCCCCCGGTGATCATAGATAATTCCGTGACATCACGTCGTCAATAGTCATCGCTTCGGCAGCACTGTACTACGGAGGACGGTTACGTACTAGCCTTCTGCTTCTAAACTGGATAACTATTATTCTGGTGAGTATATATACATACTCATGTATCGTAGCCTACGTTGTGTTAGAATGTATACTTATTATTTCTGTATAGAAATCAGTCTCTGCTTAAAAGAAAAAGACTATACGTGGTAATGGTGTTGTTTGCGTCATGGAGGCCGGTCACGAGTTACCATGACCTTAAAACGAATAGACACTGGGTCAATATTTTAGATACAACCTAAGTATTAGCATGTACATATGGTGGTCTGCTTGATGGAGAATCCGTGTTTTCTATCAGACGTTCATTTGGAAAAAAAAGTTCAGCTTTGAATCCCGTGAGATACTACTTTTGTATTGGTCATGGTAGTCGTTTTTGTTGTTGTTTCATTTCAGCAATTGTGTTTAAACATATTAATTGTTTTAATGACTTTTAACATAATTCTATAAACTTGGATTTTCAGCGTTGATTCACCGTCACCTCTAACTTCCTTTCTTTACACTTCAACACACGCTTGTCAACTTGATTATACGATTAGTTTGGAGTCCGTATAACCCTGGTTCCGTGTCCTTGAAAATATGACTCAGGCATTGAGATTATACATTCATATTTACGCCGTAGACTGAAAGATCCGTCGTCGTCTCCGCTTACGTAATAACTGCTCACTACAACCCGGCGAATGATTACATGAACGGAAACGACAACAAATCATTCCAGTCGCATTTACGACGAAACCAAGGGTTAAAATCTGACGTCAGCTTTACAATTTAAGAGTTAAACAAAAATGGCAAAACTTGAAACAGACAATAAACTGACGGGGGGGGGGGTTAAATGTGACGTCATACCCACTGAAAGTTTTATTTTTGGTGGTGGTGGTGGTGGCTCGGACATAAATTATTTGCAAAGTATGTAGACGAAATTACAGTTGCCATGATGAGAAGAAGTTAATATACAGCCAAACTGAACAAACAGTTCACACTTATATCTATGTAAGTAAATAGTGAATTAAAATATGTCATGTGAAGTGTAGTCAGTGAGGTGACACAGTAAGGTGTTCTATATATAGAGATGAGGACTTCAACGATTTTGAAAAGTTGCCGTTCGGTTTTTAAAAGAGGTCGACGTTTTAGAGAGTTTACTTATATGTTTTAAAATTAATACAGCCTTATAGAGAGTGTGGGAGTGATACGACCACACCTGACGGTCATACCTGATGATTCATGCTGGCTCAATATTCACGTGATTATGAATATTAGCAACCTGGCTATTTGTATTAGCCTATTTCACGGCGCTCGCAGTTTATCTCTAATGCCATATAACACTAGCGTAGCGACAGGCTTCCTCTTTACTCTTAACTCCTTATCCCAGAGACTGAGCTATCTGAATTGACAGCGTACGGCGTCCCCAGGAATATACTAGTATGTGTTAAGCCAGCTAGCCATGATGTCATTCACTATTGATAGAGAACGAGTTTAGCGGAGTTACAGATTCCTCACCCAGTAGAGAGGCTACGGTATTCAGCACCAGAAATTTCATATATCATTTGATTTTTCTTTGTGTTGGGGCTATATTGAAATTCCGTACATGTAACTGTCTATAAGCTATGCTATTGACAATAGCCTAAGAGTATAGATTCTAAGTTAATAATTAATTGTTCTAGGAATTTGACCAGGAGTTCAACGATTTGTTGATGACCTCTTACAGGTGCGCTCAGTCTCTGATATTATCCTCGTGATATTTTGTGGTTTACCATAAGCCTCCATCATCATCATCATCACCAACAACAACAACAACAACAACAACAACAACAACAACATTATCATCATCCTCCTCATCATCATCATCATCATCAACAACAACAACAACAACAACAACAACAACAACAACAACAACAACAACAGATAAAGTTGAATAGCTCCCTGTCCGAGTTCTAGGTAATATTCAGGTATATTTGCCGACTTTACCCCACTGATTAGTTTCTCATTTGACATACATTAGCTTTGCAATGTTGTTTGATATCACCCCAGTCTATTTATTTTCTGACAATGATTAGATATGGCAATGATTTATATCCTGTTTGTATCAAAATAGTACTAATCTAAAATGATCAATGCCAACGTATCTAAGTAAAAGTACTAGTAATGATTCCCCTCGTGTACAGTATGACCATGAAGTATACATAGGAACATACATACATACATGATACATACAGCCAGACAGACAGACAGACAGACAGACAGACAGATAGACAGACAGACAGACAGACAGACAGACAGACAGACAGATATACATACGTACGTACGTACGTACGTACATACATACATACATACATACATACATACATACATACATACATACATACATACATACATACATACATACATACATACATACATACATACATACATACATACATACAGACATACATACATACATACATACATACATACATACATACATACAGACAGACAGACAGACAGACAGACAGACAGACAGACATACATACATACATACATACATACATACATACATACATACATACATACATACATACATACATACATACATACATACATACATACATACAGACATACATACATACATACATACATACATACATACATACAGACAGACATACATACATACATACATACATACATACATACATACATACATACATACATACATACATGAAGACGGAGCTGAAGTGAAGTGTTATGATTTTTATGTTTTATGAGAATAAACTCTGTCGGTTTGTAAGGTACTATATACTGCAGGTCAGACAGGAAGGCAAACAAATGAAAAAAAATGGTGAAATAAATAGACTATTCCATTATTTGAAAACTTGTATTACTTCCATGACAGGTTTTAATCTTACTCACCAGACATTGTATATGTTTAGTTAACATGGTGATGATATCGTATGTGCGTGTCGGTGGTATTAGTCAACAATTGAAGCTTTTTATTAATAGTAATACACTGTTAGGTGAAACATATTTGGATATCTCGTGTTCTCATTGATCGTTTTCATTTTAGAAATCTGAGCCCACGATGTCTGAGATGGATAAAGCAGCTGAGGCTAACCAATCTCACCCTCTGGATGCACCTGGTCCAGACGACCCACCAGCTTACCCCGAACAAACACCTGGACAGGTACCATACCCGACGCAGGCCCCGTACCCTACCCAGGCCCCATACCCTCCACAGGGACAGTACCCCCCTCAGGGACAGTACCCTCCTCAGGGACAGTACCCTCCTCAGGGACAGTATGGTGCAATACCATACGCGACTCCAGATGGCAACACGACGGTTGTCGTCCAGCAACCTACAGGTAAAGTATACTCAGTCTGGTAAAAGTCGTATATTCTACCAATTTGGTTAGAAACATGTAGTGCCATATGTATCCATGGCTAAAATCAAGTCCACGCATATAGTGTGCGTTATATCGACATGGAACACGTAACATAACATGACGAAACGCAAAATCCTACACACTGAGAGAAATATGACATCACAGGAATACACAAAACAGCCACATCATACCATCGTATCGGATAACACGAATCCTGATTCTCGTGACGTAATTCACTACATACACAGTCTAGCAAACAATGTTTTGACAGCTCGATTACAGACAGTTTTTAAAAAATAATATTGCTATCTCTAGCGATGCCTGTTATAGCAGTACAGTACAAAGACTATCCTGTAAATGTACGATGTCCTTCCTGCCAACAAGATGTAGTAAGCAGTATGGAGTACACTACTGGTTTGCTGGTTTGGGTAGTATGTGGAATTATATGTCTCTTTGGGTAAGCTTTTTTTATACGTGAACATTGACTTTTAATCCCTTGCATGCAGCGCCCGCTAGTGTGGTGAAGTGGGTCAATTCGTCACGTATGCATTTGCTGTCTTTTTTTTATGGAGCGTTACAAGCTCTCACTAATTATAATTTGTTTACTTGCTATTAAGATACCTCGCTCCAGTATACAATGAGTCTCTCTCGACCCATATTTTTGTATTTTATACACACTTTATTCATAGGGATTTCGAACATAACGCTGTGATTCGTTTACTACTTCCAGTAGATTTACAGAGAGAGAGAGAGAGAGAGAGAGAGAGAGAGAGAGAGAGAGAGAGAGAGAGAGAGAGAGAGAGAGAGAGAGAGAGAGAGAGAGAGAGAGAGAGAGAGAGAGAGAGAGAGAGAGAGAGTTTCGTTCTTCTTTCGCCAAGTAGAGTGATCAATCTCTTTGGAGAGCTATCATACATAATAATGAAAGAAGACGAGTATGATGTTACTACGGATCGTCAAGTGTAATATTGTAGTCGTTGTACTGTACATAAAGGATATAAAGTAAACGACTACAGTATTACACCTGATGATCCTTCGGGTGAAACGGTCCGTAGTGTAAATCAATCCATAATACAATATCATACTCGTCTTCTTTCATTTATAGAGAGAGAGAGAGAGAGAGAGAGAGAGAGAGAGAGAGAGAGAGAGAGAGAGAGAGAGAGAGAGAGAGAGAGAGAGAGAGAGAGAGAGAGAGAGAGAGAGAGAGAGAGAGAGAGGGAGAGAGAGAGAGTGTAATATAATTATATTGATTTAAAATAATATTGGAAGGTGCCATATGACTTTTATAAATAAAGTGAACATGTATGTATATTTGTAACTTGTTTCAATTATCCCGCCATTGGTTTTTAATGTCTTTACAGTGGCTCATCAATATGAATTACTCTTTCCCCCTTGACCGAGAAAAGGGTTTGGGAGATGTCAACCTATGTTACTATCATACTATAGACTAAATATAGAATTATAAAAACAGAGGTTGACATTTCACAAATAAAACAGATAAAACAAATAAAAATTAGCAAACAAATCATTAGCCAATATTTTAAATCTCTGAGAGGTCACGTTGCAGAATTGATAGTAATGAAGTGAAATTTTAGGGTTTCCTAATCATGAGAAAGAGAAAGAAAAGCCGATATTATGTGAGTCTCTTCAAGTTGTGATATCCTCGTTTTAACATTTTGTTTTCCTTAACTTCAGTGGTTGGATTTGCTGTCTGTGTTTCATACCCTTCTGCATCTCATCCCTGAAGGACGTTACTCACCACTGTCCTAACTGTAATACTATACTCGGTAAATACAACCGTGCGTGATCAACCAGCAACCACTGAGTGACCGGGAAGCAACACCCATGACAGTGTGATTGAGACAAGTTTTTAAATGGACGACAAACTTTATTCTACTCACTTGATTCTTGTTAAGTTAAACTTAATTTCAAAATCTTAAGCAAAGAAAGGATTTATAAGCTTGACAAAATTGTCAGGTATATTATTTACTAGACTGTAAGATACGTCGTGACGTTTCGCCCTCACCGGCCTCCTCTCACACGACGTGTTAGGGGTTGGCCGATGGTTGAGGGCGCCCCGTCACGGCGTACCTTACAGACTAATTATTTACACGAGAGCGTATTAATCGAAATCAAGGGATATTTTATTCCTTATCCGAGATAAGGGAGAATGCGTCTAGGAGACGAAGTTCACTGAAAATTAAAGTTCTTACAAGTAATAACTCGCTAAACTTTGATATATTGATACTGGCCTCTGGTCCTTTTGAAATAACGAAAACATTTCTGGTCAACCGTTAACAAACCTTGTTTTATTCACATAGAGTTTTCACAGTATTCGGCAACCATATACTAAAAATTGTTTTCAAACATTATTCCTTGATTTAACTGAGAATGAATAGGATTTTTCTCGAACAAAGTAACAATTAAAGTGTAGATAGTTCATTTCAGAGACGCATTTCACGTTAATTTATGCAGTCAATCTGCGTTGCGCGTATCAGGCTCAGACCACTACAGAGAATCGGGTTATCAGTTTTGACTGCTCTCACGTACATGGGTATGGGAGTTTAGACGTTCCAGTCTCATTAGCCAGTATATTTACAGCTTTAACACAGAATGAGCAAGTAATTTAGATTAAATGAGATGTCGCGTTCAGAGTGACTGGCCACAGTTTAATGTTTTGAAAAATACAACCACAACTGCGCACAATCACTGCGCACTGCCAAAGCGTTTGTTGTGACTTTGGTTAGTGATGCCAGTCTACTATTGCAGAATACATAGACTGCATCAAAATTTCCAGCTTTACATTGACAATACAGACTACACAGGGAAACACTTTTGCAGTGAGAGTTTAATTCTAGATCTGTGTTTATCTTAAACCATGAAACTTAGTAGTTAGTTTCACTATTATATGTACTTGGTATCTCACCTAATCCAAACTACATGCTCATCCTGTTTAACATCATTTACAACACAGCATTCTTTTCAATGCGTGTATTAAACCTTTATGAAATGAAATACTGAGAATAAGTAAATGAATAAAAAAAAGAAACTGTAATGTTTTTGCTTGTTTGCTTCCTTTCTTTCTTGAATATTGTAATCCACTATAGATGATGTGTTAATGAAGTTATAATCGATTTATCAATCAATCAACTAAACAATCTCGGGATGAAGATCCTGACTCCACTTTACTCGAGCATATCGAAGTTAGAGTAATACCACTCAGACCTGAATCTTTTCTCTCACTATGTAATGTGGTCCCAGTGTACATTAAGACTTGTAGTCGTTATGAATTCCCAGAACAAAAATTGAAATGACTGTGAAATAGAAGTGTAGTACATGTGAACGAAAGCAGAGAGAGCCCTCTCTTCATGGATCCTGAAACTATCACGCGTAATCTCAGGCCTAAGCGGTCTGAAAGAAAGAGAAAAACAACCAATAAAAAAGTAACATATCACCACAAAATTAACCAGTCAATTGATCAATGAGACATGAAAAAATAAGTAATGCTACTATTTCACCACAAAAATTTAATACTTTAATCAAATAATCAATCAATCAATCAATAGGTCGGTTGGTCGATTGATTGATTGATTGATTGATTGATTGATTGATTGATTGATTGATTGATTGATTGATTGATTGATTGATTGATTGATTGATTGATTGATCGATCGATTGCACACTCGCTACTCTCTGTGACTTACCCGAGATATATTCATAACGTAATCTATGTCGGAACCACC
Organism: Glandiceps talaboti; assembly: GCF_964340395.1. Classification (NCBI taxonomy): domain Eukaryota; kingdom Metazoa; phylum Hemichordata; class Enteropneusta; family Spengelidae; genus Glandiceps; species Glandiceps talaboti. The sequence continues at coordinate 12,619,563 of NC_135562.1, read as the reverse complement.
ACCAAAACAAACTTTAATTAGGAATCGCATCGTATTTTATACCAGCATTTCTGGTAATCCCAGGTTTCATGGCTGTCTCTTCGCAGGACGGAGAAGGAAGGACACCTGGCATGGTATCTTAATCAATACCCTATGAATGTTAATTAAATGACAATTAAGATGTAATACACACATAATATATCCCAAGTGTGCATGTTCGAATGTGCGCCATCTCTGGTACGCTGGAGAAACAAACATCAGACGTAAAACGCATACTCGAGGCAAAAAATATACCAACTTAAAGCATTGTTGTGTATATTGTGAATGCAGATTTTCTTTTTACATTCGTTATTGTTTCAAGTGAGTGGGGACGTACTTTTCATGCGGGAAAATGTCTAAACATTCCAGGTGCAAATAAACAACAAGGAATGACAGAATCTTACACATACAATAGGGGCATTCCCCCCGGTGATCATAGATAATTCCCTTGACAGCAAGCCAACATATGACGTAATCATTCATTCGACAGCTCTGGACTACGGAGGACAGTCACGTACGTGTTTGCCCTGTTTCCAAAACTGAAAAACTACAAATTATTCAATATTCTACACAATTTTGTTCAATAGGTGAAATTATCGGTGAGTGTATATAGATATTATCATATATCGTAAACTACGTTGTGCTTAGTACAGAGTTTGTACTTATATTCCTATCTTGATGAGTTTCTGAATATACATGGTAATTGTGTGCTTTCATTTGTGTTACGGACGCCGATCACGAAGTTGGTGTGTCCTCCTAATAGGATATGCCCTGGATCAAATGTATCAGCCTAAATATATGGTGGTCTGTTTGACGGTGATTCTGTGCTTTCTATCAGACGTTCCTTGGGAAAAAGTTCATTTTTGAAACCCATAAGATCCTACTGTTGTATCGGCCATGATATTCTTTGTCGTTGTTTAGTTTCAGTGTTGGTTAAATATAAAAATTGTTCTCTTGGCGTTCAAAATCATTATAAACTTCAACTTTCAGTGTTGCCTGGATTCCATCTGTGGTCCACTACCACAGTCTGGTCAAACTCCCTCGATTAGCACAAAAGGTTGCTCACTCTCTAGTCAGTGAACCCCAAGCTCATATAATGACGTAAATAGTATATAAGTAGCATCCTGATGAGATGACAAATATACCATATTTGGACATTACATAACTGCCCCAATAAACACTAACTTTATAAGGGACTGTGTTCTTGTTTAGAATTTTGTTATTGATTAACAAGGACATGACGTTAATGACTGTGTTGGTGGCTGTGAATGAATTTTAAATTGCATCTCAAGACTCCGAATTGACTCATTTGTGGTAGTATACCACAGTCGGAATCCAGACTTCTTTCAGTGTTGATTCACAGCCATATCCAACTTCCACTATGTACACTTGACCGGTCACTCTGTCAAACTGATGATACGATTAGTTTGGATCACATGTTTATTTGTCTATGGAAAATATAATATGAGATAGGCGATGAGATTATACATTCATATTTACGCATTAGATCAAGACCAGAGATACCTGTCACGTGACGCACTCCGCCGTCAGAACAAAGCAACGCATTCACTCACTGAAATCTCGACCAGTGCACTGAATGCTGTTGGTTTCCGTGTCTCAGTGCTCGGCGAATGTGCCGATACAGTTTTCGACAGACCCTTTCACAGCATTATTCGTTTGTAAGTGTTATCACGTCATCTTTAATACATTTCTTTTTGGTAAATGTTGATGAAAGGTCAATTAATTTGCCGAATTCACTAACGATATACCCGATTAGGACCTTGGATAGTACCGTTTCCTCTAAACATTGAAATGTCAAATATGACCCTCCCCCAAGAACAGATTTGCAAAATGTAACCCTCAGTGTAAGTAATCATACTAAATTGTAACATGAACTGTACATGCCCTTTGCAAACATGTTGACAAGATTCAAGTTACACAAATTCAGCAGATTCACTGGTGTTTTGATCAAGAATTAGAAGAAAAAATTATCAAAGCTTTCCATTATTGCTAATAAATGCAGTGTACAAATTACTTAGAAAACAATTTTATCACTCAGAACTTTATTTGCCAGTAATAAAAAAAAGGATAACAGTTCTTTACAGTTGAAATATTTGCCCATGCTATAGTAACACTTCTTGACTCCAGTCTAGCCACGTATCAGAAGTGTGCTATAATAAGTCTGGGGAGACTCAATCTGATTAAAATCCGATGTGGTGAAAGCGGCTAAATGCTTTATTTACATCTATTTCCATCGTTTTGCGTCGTTTGTTTTTGTTCCGAGTGATCGCCACCTTCCCACACCTGAACCGGTGTAATTACGCAATCCCGTTTGAATCTAGCACTTTTGAGTAGCCAATCAGGATGAGCGTTACGTTGGCAGCTGCGCACACTGGAGAAATTGAAAAAAGGGACCAAGCGAATGAACTATTACGTCAACACATGAAGGGCTTGCGCAATATTGCGTGCGTAGAAGGGTGGTTGACGACACGACCTGTAGATTGTGTAACAGCTGATAAATTTAATCCTGTGTTTAAATAACGGTAAGTAGCTGAAGATAATAACATACAATGTGCAAAATAAGTTCATGGAATTATAAACCACTTCCATGATTAGTTCGATTGATTGCGAGTTAGGTCACAGGGGCAGCAAGCACGTAACTGATTGATCGATCGATCGATCGATCAATCGGTTGATTTATTGATTGATTGATTTTTTATTTGGTTGATCGATTGAATGATCACTTTTTGTGATGCAATATAACTCATTTTGTGTGTGATACTGATCAAGTCACTCATTGAGTTTTAAAGCTATCTCTTTTTCTTTCCCTGGTTACTAGCTCTTCCTTGCTAGTTTATGCATGATCGAATGTTTGTCCAGTGTGATAATCTCCCAGCAGATGAGAGATAAAGCAAACTGTTAATGTATGTGATCTCTCGCCAATTATAAGATTATGAATGTTTTAATTTAGAAGAATGGACAAGGCGTCTTTATTTAGTCAATAGGTAAAAGAGAGAATTACACACAACCTCAGACTGCTAGTGGTCTGAGATATAGCTGAGAGCAAAGTAACCAGGGAAAGAAAAAGAGATAGTTTTAAAACTCAATGAGTGAATATATCAATATCACACATAACATAAGTTATATTGCACTACAAAAATTGATCATTCAATCGATCAATCATTCAACCAAATAATATAAATCAATCAATCAATAATTCAACCGATCGATCGATCGACCAATCAGTTACATGATCGATGCCCCCTGTGGTTAGATTTGAAGTGTTTGTAACGCAGTAGTTTTAATCTTTATGTCAGTTGTTTACAAATCGGTCGGCGTACATGACTGTACGATCATGATGTTGTCTGATTGTTAGATTGTAACAGTCCACTCGACCACTCTCGTGTGTTTAAATATAGCCTTAGACGTGTTCAGTGTTACAGATAGTATGTTCCGATGAATATTTTTGACACCATGGTCTGTCTTTGTCGTTAGACAATTACATTACCTCGTTTGTCCATTTCGTGTTCATAATAAGCAGATTGTGTTTACTGTAGTAAAAAACTTAAACAATTGCACTACGAAAATAACATAATTTTTTTTTATAAATAATTCTATTTCATATTATCAATAAACAGGTTGTGACAAGTATGATAACTCAAACTGTGCCACGAGACGGATTGACATGTGTGTGGTTTCAGTTTCCGTGACGATTTCGTCATCAGTATTAAAAGGAAAGTTGGAGAAGGGCAATACTCGGAAGCGCAATGCAAGTTGAGGGAGAGTGACTGCAAGACAACTGTCAACTTGTCTTGGCATAACAGTACCAATCCAGGCATCGATCCATATGCCAGAATATCGTGGTTACTAAGTTAATGATGGTTTGTTCCACTCTCGCTACCTGAATTGTTACCATGTAGGTGACTCACAGAAATCGAACATTTGTACACCAAAGGATATTTGATTCTGTAAAGAGGTCCTGTCAAGATGTTGAATGATTGACGTCTGAACACTTAGGTGTTTGTTGATTCAAAATACCAGGATGTCTTAGTTAATGCATTTTAAGTCATCGTAGTGCATCACATAGAATGAACAGTGGTACGGTGTATGTAATAAAATGAATAATTTGCATTGTTTTTATATTGTGCTCCTAATTATGAATATAATTAAAACACAGAATGAATACGTGAATAAACCAGTATGAGATGTAGTGTCTGTTGGAAATTTATCTACTAAAATGCAAAATAAAATCGATAACCACACAAACTACAACATTTATAACATCAGTTCCTTTATTACTTGTGTCACGGCCTGGGAGAGAAAGTTTAATGTGATAAAAGGTGTTTATGTTTCAATTTAGCCAAAACAATATTTTGTCCCGTATTGACTAAAATGTTGCACGATAATGACCATGCATTCAAGTTGGTCATACAAGATCAAATCTTAACAACATCCTTCAGTTTGCAATTGGCCAATTGTTTACACAAATTGTAATAAATTTAACTTTCCAATTGGAGTGGCGCGAGCTTATGGGCTGTACCATAGTATGACATTACTACTAAGATTACGTGACACTATAAGGATATCTCATTTCTATTGATCGTTTTCATTTTAGAAATCTGATCCCACAATGTCTGATCTGGATAATGCAGCTGAGGCTAACAAATCTCACACTGTGGATGCACCTGGCCCTGAAGACCCACCAGCCTACCCCGAACAAACACCTGGACAGGCACCATACCAGACACAGGCACCGTATCCTACACAGGCACCGTACCTATACCCTACCCAGGCTCAAAACCCTCCACAGGGACAGTACCCTCCTCAGGGACAGTACGGTGCAGTAGCATACTCGGCTCCAGATGGCAACGCAACGGTTGTCGTCCAGCAACCTACAGGTAAAAATGTACCGGTAAAAGTCATATTTCATATTCTACCAGTTTGGTATGTAATGACATCCATCCATATCTAAAATCAAGACCAAGTCAATGCGCATAATGTGCGTTTTATTGGCATGAAACACACTACATGTACACCTTGACGTTACACAAACTCAACAGAAACAGAAAAAAAAAACATAAAACACAAAACAGCTACACCACCACCGTATCAGATGACAGGAATGATTCATTATCCTCAAGCTGCAATTCACTGCATAATTGTAGTAAACAACGCTTTGACAGCTGGTTTACAGACAGTTTAAAAAAATATATATTTGTAATTTTATCTCTAGCGATGCCCCGTGCAGTTGCAGTTGAATACAAAGATTACCCCGTACATGTGCGATGTCCTTCCTGCCAACAAGATGTAGTAACCAGAATGGAGTACAGCAGGGGTATGCTGGTTTGGATTGTTGTTGGTATGGTATGGTATGCCTCTTTGGGTAAGAAATGTTTATACACTAATAAAGAACGACTGTACATTTGCTACAACAGTGACAGACATTGTTGAAGCTACACTCCAACAAACACTCAAATAATATTAGTCTCGCTGCCAGACTCTTGACTACCGTCCCTTAGCCTTTGTGAAGCGCATGAAGTGCGCCCTGAGCGACGAAACCGCGAGAAGTGAGGGATTTCGAGACTTGTCCCTCTCTTCTCGTGACTTAGCCGCTCGGTATACTGTATGAGTGTGTTTGTTCGTCATTTCAATGATCCTTAATCTTAATAATGGCTGTCTTATCAAATATGGATTGACTCTTGCCGCTTCAACCGAGAAAGGGTCAACTTGCGCCCTCAAGCGATAAACTTGGAGGACGAGAACCGATGTTACTGTTATACCATAGACTAATGTAGAATAGTAACAGAGGTTGGCATTTCTCAAATAAAAGATTTCAAAATTAGTAAAAAATCATTAGCCATTCTCAAATCGCTGAGAGTTCACACGTAACAGAATTTGTAGTAATGAAATGAAAAAAAAATCTGGATTTCCTAATCATGAGAAGAAAAAAAAGAGAAGCCGATATTATGTGAGTCTCTTCAAGTTGTCATCTCCTTTTTACATTTTGTCTTCCCTTCAGTGGCTGGATTTTTTGCCTGTGTTGGATACCGTTCTGCATTAAATCCCTCAAGGACGTGTCTCATCATTGTCCGAGCTGCAATACTTTGCTCGGCAAACACAACCGGGCGGGTTAGGTCTACCCGCGAATGGGAAGCTACGACACCTGTGCATGATGAAGGGGATTGTGGTGACTACCTTTAAATGGATGACGATCTTCATTCAACTGATGACCACTATTCTTTTTAAGTAAACTTTAATTTCAAAAATGTTACACCAAGAAGGAATTCCTTTCTTTAATATTATAATCCACTGTAAAGAAAATGGAAGTAAAATAATTTTAGCTATATATATGCATTCAGTTTTATCGAGACTTAGAACAAGACCAGTTATATATTACCATGGCTACATGTTATTTTGCAAAGTTACACGCGACAAGAGTTTGCATTTACATTGTATTATCATTTCGCCACTGAATGTGGAAACAGGTGGCCAGGTCAGTATCGACAGTATTGAAGTTAAAAAAACAATGCTTTTTACATATTCCTGATTACTTGCTTGACAGGTTCTTGAATGACAATTCAAATACTTTGTAGTCTAGTCTTTGTACCTGAACCACAGACAGATATCTTACTTGTCTGTGGTTGAACACGTTGAATAAAAGAGATATATGCATGCTAATTAGATTAACACCTTAGGACTATTGTGATCGTAGCTTTTGCTACAATGTATATGTTGCAGCCATTGGTAAATTCGTGGAAGCAACTACGTATATTTATACCTTACACCTCCACCCGGAACTTATTATGGAAAAAGTCACATTTTCGGTCTTAGGCATCACAATTAGTGTAAAATCTCACAGTATGAATATGTGTGCTCTTAACTCAGTCATTATAGAACGTTTAATACGAGACATTCCCTCCTACCAAATAATTATCCCTTTATAATTAATAGTAATAAATATGATATACGTTAGAAAAAATGTAGAGGCTTCTTTCCATAGACTACGGGTTCAATGTATGGTAAGGTATACATTAGTACACATTGGTCCAAGAAGTGAGCGCCCTCAACGGTTAACTACACTTTTTGTGTACGTAGATGATTTGATAGTCAATTTCTCTATTTATTGTGCTTTCAACAATGATCTGTAATTAACTTGCAAATAGATGTAAAATAGAAATACGAGGTATTTATGTTGAAAAGCAATGCCCTTTGTCTGTGATAGTTAAACCTATAGTTAGCTATTAATATTCAAAAACATTGTAATATAGTGTATGTATAGGTAGGAATGAAGAATAAACGACAAAATGTATATGGGTATTTTTGTATTTGAAATTCAATTTGTTTAATGAATATTACTACTAGAAAGCTACAAATACAGATTTTTGAAATCTACAGAAAAAAATGGTTTTAGAAAAGTGTAAAATACTTGAAAAATTAAAAACATGACACACTCACACATCAACACAGACACACACACACACACACACACACACACACACACGCACAGATCAAATGTTTCAGCCTAAATATATGGTGGTCTGTTTGACGGTGATTCTGTGCTTTCTATCAGACGTTCCTTGGGAAAAGTTCATTTTTGAAACCCGTAAGATCCTACTGTTGTATCGGCCATGATATTCTTTGTCGTTGTTTAGTTTCAGTGTTGATTAAATATAAAAATTGTTCTCTTGGCGTTCAAAATCATTATAAACTTCAACTTTCAGTGTTGCCTGGATTCCAACTATGGTCCACTACCACAGTTTGGTCAAACTCCCCCGATTAGCACAAAAGGTTGTTCATCTAGTTAGTGAACCCCAAGCTCCTTTAATGACGTAAATAGTGTATAAATAGCATCCTGAGTTGACAAATATACCATATTTGGACATTACATAACTGCCCCAATAAACACTAACTTTATGAACTGTGTTATTGCCAGGGTTAGAATTTTGTGATTGATTAACAAGGACATGACATGACTGTGTGTTGTGGGTGGCTGTGGTTTAATTTGAAATTTCATCTCAGCACTCATTTGACTTATTTGTGTGTAGACCACAATTTGAATCCAGACAACTTGCAGTGTTGATTCACAGCCATCATCTCTAAATTCCATTGTTTACACTTGAACGGTCACCCTGTCAAAGTGATAATACGATTAGTTTAGATCGGGCCCTGATTTCATGTTTATTTCGAAAATATGAGATGGGCGATGAGATTATACATTCATATTTACGTCGTAGATCTAGACCAGAGATATCTGTCACGTGACGCACTCCATCATCATAACAAAACAGCGCATTCTCTGAAATCTTGACCAGTACACTGAATACTGCTGGTTTTCGTATCTCAGTGCTTGGCGAATGTGCCAATACAGTTTTCGACAGACCCTTTCATAGCAGTACGTATTTGTTTGCGAGTGTTATCCCAAGTCATCTGTAACATATTTCTTTTAGTAAATGTTGATTAAAGGTCAATTAATTTGCCGAATTCACTAACGATATTTCTTAGATTGTTGTTTTCCTGGTCTACAGACTAAATTTAACAACCCCTTGACTATATATTCCTATCTGTAAGTAAGGAAAGATCGGCATTTTAATATTTCTCTGAGTATAGAGATTAATACATTTGTAGCAGCAGGATTCGTTCGATATTTTCCTAAGAAAACGGTAATCCAGGGCGGCAATCTAAGCAATAATACGTGCTTCTGTGGGTACACACCGTGTATACTACTAGTAGTATATCATATGTACGCATACAAATTAAATGACTTCTGTATTAGAAGCAATATTAGTACATATAAAGTGACAAACAGTAAAAGACTGACCAGTTACCTTTCTCTTAAAATCATACACAATCTAGTTATTATCTAAAACATGCTTTACATGTTGTGCATACTCTGCCTGGTCACTTGTAAGTGATCCCATCATCATCATCATCATCACCACCACCACCATCATCATCATCGTCATCGTCATCATCAGCAGCAGCAGCATCATCATCATCATCGATCATCATCATCATCATCATTATCATCATCATCATCATCATTTTGGTTCTTGAAATGACCCCCCCCCCCCCCAAAAAAAAAAAAAAAAAAAAAAAAAAAAAAAAAGCTTCCAAAGACACCATTCCTATCTTAGCCTCGGAGTTACTCGCCCTATTTATAATATTGCAGTATTCTTTGGAATTTCCATCTACAGATTCATTAGATTCCTTAGTTTTATATGCAAATATTTGTGATAGCCTTTGTATATTTGGTGGATCGGGAGTTTTAATTTCTTTAATTCACACCTTTGCTGGATACAAACTTTATGGAACCATGGTTTGTTCGACTGTATCTTATTACTTCTTCATTTTCTATAAAAAAAATATCTTGTGTTATGCTGACCGACTTTGCAGTATTTATTAAAATCTTACACAAATCTGTAGTCAAGATGTTCATGTCAGCTTGCTAGTTCTAGCGATTTTTTATTGAGGATTTCGATGGCCTTTGCATGCTCATAATATGCATTTTTGAAGACGCCTGTAGCTCAGCTTGCCATTTAGTTTTTAAGTTGATTGAAATTGTCATTTTCAGAGTCACAAGTAGGAATAATCTGAGGGGTGTCAATTGAAGACTCGCCAATAGCAATTGCAATACTAACTTTAATACTAAGATTTACAGGACAGTATACGTCTGAAAGACAGCAATACTAACTTTAATACTAAGAATAACAGGACAGTATACGTCTGAAAGACAGCTATCGAATGAATCAATTTAAAAAAAGTGTAATGAGTGGGAACAAAGATGAGGCGTTTGGATTTGGAGATACTCCAATTATGTCGCTGACATTGACAAGTATCACGAATGGGAAATAACCATTGCAGAGTGAGAGAAAAGATTTGATTTTATTTTATTTTATTTGGCAAAAAATATTCACGAAACAAAAAAACAAAAACGGAAATAACACTACAGCTTTCACAAACAAACAAATACAGCATGGAATACCTTTGCCGAGGATAACACAAAAAAGTTTTAACAACTTATTTCTATTGTGGTCCTCCAGATACCGAAGAAAACAAAGAACATTCGTATCTCTCGCTCTGGTTATATGCATGTGCTTGAACCCGCTGATGGCATATTTTCACCCATCGAAAGATTAGTATGAAACACACGATAATGACCGCATGGAATATAAAACAACACTGCACTTATGGATTGATTCATAGATCCACGGCACAGAAATGTAACCGGGATGTATTTTGAGTACCAGGTTCACCATATCCTGGTGCGTGTACTGCACATGGAAAACATGGAAAATAAGAGTTACAGTTATGCTATATTTGTTGATCAGTAGTTTATATTTGCCACTGTGAACGACATGAACATATCGGATAGCTGCTATGCAGACAGATAGCAACAGAGATGTACTTAGGGATCGGTCAGTTTGGGGGTTGGGTTCTTCCATCCGGCTGACAAAAAGTCATTGACCCCCTATCTGTAAAACCAAACACAGGCTGAATCTTCCCCCCCCCCCCCCCAAGTATTTTTTTGATCGTCACTCAGTGTGGACTGCTTGACCGTCTTGCAAATACTTTATACGATCCCGGAATAGCCTACACAGTAAAAGGTAGGGGAAAAAGCTTGAGATGGGAACATGTACACCCCTCGTGGGGTCCAAGGAGGATTTTTACTCAGTCAATTTTGAGCCTATTCAGACACTTTACAAGACAACGCCAACATGTAAAAAGTAACTACATCGGGTTGAAATATTTTTGAAAATTAGTTTGATAGCATTCTGACAGTAAGAGGTAAGAGGAAGAACGTGAGACTGGGATGTGTCCACCTCATGTGAGGGGTGCTAGGGGCTCTCCCCCTACACGCCCTGGAGGGTTTTTACGTTTAAGTCAATTTTGAGACTATTCATGCACTTTCAGACAGTAACCACCAAGCTTTACAAGACAGCATCGTAAAGACATCAAGTATCAGCAACTATTCTTTATAACTTACATATATAGGGCTGAAAGATGTTCTTAAAAAGTTAAATAAATGGCATCTTTATGTATTATTTGTAGGAGAGATTTGGAATTTTAAGGCAATTTTAGAATACGTTGGCAAACATTTAACATCTTTAAAAGACAATATCATCTCAAATTAGCATAGGGTGAAAAAGTTTAATACCATTATGACAGTAAAAAGGTTGGTGCATCTGATTGTTGGTTGAATGCATGAGTGACCTCTTAGGGTGAGGTAGTCCTTGTGGCTTTTCCCCTGGCAGATCTGGATTTTGTTTTGTTTTTATTAAGGCAACTTTTAGGTTATTCATAGCTTTTGAGCTAATATTTAAAAGCTTCGAAAAGCTAACGTAAATTTAAGTTTTAAATGAGTTTCCCATGTCGCCTATAACATTGGTAGAGGGGCACTGATATTGCATGTACAATAAAGTCACTGGTATGTTGGAAAAATTTAGGTGGCCATACCTAGTGTATAATAGAAACTGGAATCTGAGATGCAGTGATTTGTAGTATCAATAACATATAGTGTCCAAAATAGAAAGTGTATTAATCCCGTCTGAGAAGTTCATACTGAAGAGTAGACAAATGTAGATTAACTTCTTTTATAAACTATCTATTATTAAGATCACCTTTACAAAAAGGTCAAGTTCACTTTTGCCCCAAAGTGCAATATAAGTGAAGCATTGATTGTGAAACAGCCAAGCATTTACATGACATGTTATGTAACTAGTGTGGTAGCTAGTCGTCTGTAAGGTACGCCGTGACGGGGCGCCCTCAACCATCGGCCACAGGAGGCCGGTGAGGGTGAAACGTCACGACGTATCTTACAGTCTAGGTAGCTAGGTAATACATGTATAAGTATACATATATGTATAGTTATGTTTGAACTCTGCCTGAAGTAACATTAAAAGAATTGATGTACGAAACAGGCATAAAAACAAATATTACATGTACCACATTTCAGACAAGGCTATACGCCATTGTAGAAAAGGATTGTTTTCTTCCATCACAATTCAAAACACAATACCCCTTATCCACAATTTTCAAATTGTGTCACATTGATACACATTGAGAGACATTTTGTAGGGATTATTTAATGTAAATAAATAAAACAAACTACTCGAAACAAAACCTTTCTGAACAGTCCGAGAGTAGTTTTATTGATACCTAGCTTTACCCACAATCGAAGGATTCATTCCTCTAATAGGGAAACTTGATAATCAAACAATTTTAGCATAACACATGCAGATACATGCAGAGAACTACAGAGTCATATTCTAGAATGCTATCGTATCGTTGTTGTACTGATCGAAATGTTATACATTGAATTGATAGGATATTATTAAATATGATGCTTTTACTAAATTATCTACTTTTAAAGACAAGTCAAACATGCATTGTGATTGATTTATTGACATCTATCTAATCTTGACAATTCTGTTCATCAGAATTATCACCGCAGTCATCATAACCATCGCAAACATAGCTGGCTGTTGTACACTTGCCGTTGTCACATTTGAACTGTGCCTCCGAACAAACTACAGAGAAACATATGGAAAAAATAACTGTTAATAATGTCATATTGAACACGATTTAGTTATGATATTTTATTAAAATTGGATGATTTCAAATTAACTTGGTGATTGATTGATGACTTATATGGGTGACAATAAGCGTCATTTATAGAAGTCGTATATATGGTCATACGTACAGCGGAAGGAACCATAATTGAATGTGTATGGAAACGAAGTATTATGTCCCATAAAGCAGATTGGTATGCTTCATAAGGGACTGGTAATTTTCTAGGTGGGTGTTAGCAGTGTACAACCGACATTTGTAATAATTACCGAAATTTGTAATAAACCGACATTTGTAATGAAATTGCCATGAGCAGGGATAGATGGGATCTTTTCATCTGTTCAACAAAATGACAGTGGCTCCACTCCCTGTAAAGTTATCAAATGGCAGTGATCCCACCCCCTGTAAAAATGAAACCAATTTGACCTACCTATCACCACACTTCTAATTTTAAAACATAAGGTGAGTCCCTATCAAGCCATTAACCCCGTTGGCCGAGGAAACTGACCAGTTTCTAATGAAAACAAGTCCTTCCATGTGTTTGAAACGTAGAAGAATGGAAATGTCAAATCCCTGAGAAGTTTAAAACAAATATGAACGTACCACAATCAGCCTCATCAGACATATCTCCACAACCATCATAACCATTACAACGTTCATAACTTTCAACACATCTGGTGTTGGCACATGGAAAGTGGTAGGCTCGACATTCTACAATAAAAAGTGACGTTATATAACGAAATGTAAACAAACACATATCTTGCAAACCTTTGTAAAATGTAATGAGAAATAGGATTTTATTTTTTTAATTGTTGCTTAGCTTACGTTTATAAAGTTCGTATTTATTATTCATTGTTTTTTTAAAAAGAAACTATAAAATAAGAAAAATCTGTGAAAGTGATATGATAAGAAAAGATACGTGATCGTGAGTATTGTTATCATTAATTTACAGTTGATCTGGTGACATGCCTTCGATATGTATGTATGTATGTATGTATGTATGTATGTATGTATGTATGTATGCATACAAGTAATAAATGGCGACCGTCATTCCTTTCCATGATTGGTCAATACGCTCATTTGTAATTGTCAGTCTAACTTTAACGCCCACGTACGCCGGAGTACAGGTACGTATGTATGTATGTATGTATGCATGTATGTATGTATGTATGTATGTATGTATGCAGTTAGATAGGCATTCAGTCATTCATTCATTCATTCATCTATTCATTCTTAATTTTATGTATCTCTATCTATCTATCTATCTATCTATCTATCTATCTATTTATTTATTTATTTATTTATTTGATGATGTTGTTGTTGTTGTTGTTGTTGTTGTTGTTGTTGTTGTTGTTGTTACATATTTGTACTTTATTATGTGATAATTTCAAATAATGAGAATGAGATTGTATGATGAAAGCGCATCTATACAAACGTTCTGGACTGGAGTGATGGAGACCTGACGAAGCTATGGTGAGCTGATTAAAAAATGCGATGCCATACGAAATTAAATTCGAGAATGAGATTATATAAAACAATTGTTGTATTCATTGGAATATTAAGATATCTGTTTAAGGTAATTTAGAAGTTTTAGGGATATATTATTTATTTGATATCCAGACATATGTTGTGAGTGTACCATATAAAATAGAAAAGCTTATTGAATTAAAGTGCGAATCTAAAAATATCCTACCACAGTTCAGTTCATCACTCATGTCCCTGCAATCTTCATTACCGTCACATTCTATTCCCCCTTCTCTTTTTGGAGAAATAACGACTTTCTCTCCATCTGTGCAAGTGTATTCCTCTAAAAAAAACATGTAAAAAATATATACTGCAAAACGTTTTTTGTCATTCATACTCTGACTAAGGGTAATTTTACTTGTTACTTTCTGATATATGGTAATATAATTTTCTAAAAAGTGTCATTTTAATAAACAAACCCTTGTCAGGTATTTATTTCATGATTTCATTATTCCTAAATATACACGACTGTCTTGTCATTGTTTAGGATAGTAACATCCGCGAGAATACGGCGGAAAGTAACATCTATGTTATTTGCTGTGCAACTGGAGAAATTGATGTTACCCAGGGAAATACACGGAAAAGCGAAACTTCGTCGTTTTAATTTATTCAAATATTTTATATTATTGTTATCAATAATTAAATTGACTGCATATATTTTCTCACCACAGTCCTTTTCATCTGAATTATCACCGCAATCATCGTAACCGCTACATTTTTGGTAGTTATATATACATAGTCCATTGTCACATCGCCATTTGCTTTCAATTAACGTTGCCTCACATGCTGGTGCGTGTAAGAAGGGGAGTAAAATCATCAATGAATTACATCAAGCAAGTTGTAAGAACGGTATCTTCAGTAAAGTGAATTGAAATGTGATGGAATGATGGCATATTATTTTTCAGCATGTATGATGTTTGGATGGTTCAATGGAGAAAGATTTAACTTCTGACGAATGGAAATGCAAGATTATGAGTGTAAGGTTTGTACCTCTTTGCAAAAATGAAACAAAACAGCCCTGGCCAAGTCATACTTTTGCAGGAATTTAAATGTGTTTAAATTTTTCATACTTGAAACCAGTGTGAATCGTAAACACGTCTAAAATCCATAATGGTATTTTTATTTATTTTACATCGTGTACATCATTATCATATTATAATCATAGGAGACAGGAATACGTACGACAATTGGCTTCATCACTGTGGTCTCCACAATTAAAATATCCATTACAAGAATAATCCCCTGGACTCAATTTCTCGCCATCATCACAGACATACCATTCTATGAATATGATAATGATAAGATTGTAGAGTTTTGGTGTGTACTAAGAGAGCTACTGAATGCATAGAAAGTAAAACGTCTCACATTACAGTTGAGTTGTTAATGTAATCTATAGTTGCTATCTGTACAACTATTAAATCTCTATTAATTCAGATGAAATCTTTTCATTTCTTCATTATTCTTTTGTTTATTACACTCATTAGGATATGCTAATATTACACATCTCCTATATGTGCTGATCTGCCTAGTCCAATATTCTATCATAAATTATGGTCTAATAAAAAGTGAATTGAAAAGTTATCTGGAAAATAAGTGAAATTGGCATTGTTGACAAAAAATATGCATTTGTTTAAGAGTTTTGATAATGAAACAGTTTCGTATGTATTTGTACTTGATAGACCAAGTCTAATGACAACATTCAAACAATTGTTTTTAAAAATTTGCAATGGTAAGAACAGGAAATGGTCTGTAAACAAACTCTGTACACACAAGTAACCACAAACGCCAATATGGGGAAGAGACAGACACTGAAAGTATATTCAAATAAATGAAAGTATATATAGGTAATCGTGAACACCGAAATAGAGAACAGACGGAACTGACAAAGCGAATGTCTGTCTTCATTAAAATAGATACCAACTGTTCATCCATATTACCACTTTGAAATATTTGATCACTAACAGTAAACTTCATTTTCTTACCACAGTCCTGTTCATCACTATTATCACCACAATCGTCCCTCAGATCACACCTGTTGTACTTCGGAGTACAAAGACCACTATCACATTTGAATTGATTTTCATCACAATCTGACAAAATATGATAAGTCAAGCAATAATAAAGACATTCATGATAATAAATACAACGTATATAGAATCATATGAAAAGGGTTTTCTGGATCATTACTCACTTCACCCAAAGGCACATGTAATATTCCACATTAATATTTCCAATAGCTTTGATAGGAACAGGGAATATATAAATACAAAACCATCGATTTCTATAATGGCGTAGGAATTCAAAGATAGTTTCTCTCTTTAATCACTAACCGCAATATATTTCGTCGGAATGATCGTCACAATTGAAGTAACCATCACATTCAGAATCCCAGTAGACGCTTTCACCATTATCACATGTAAAGCCAGCTAGTAACAAAGGAAACGGGTAAACACAATCATATCGTTAATGGAAAGAAGATTGAAGCTGACTGAACGTCCCTAAGCTTGGCATAGTGAGGTTTTCTCAGTGGATAAGCTATCGACATACTGTATAAACTGAAATGCTGTACGTTTTGAAAATACCTATTCATTTGTTACTGTTTAGCACATTTTCGTCGCTCTTCACATTATCTTCCATATAGTAAGAACAACGTTGAGAATATACTTTGCTTGCTGTGTGACTTAGCTTAGATGGAAGACGGACATTTTCTAGTTGTTTGCTCTTTTCTTGAACACTTCAGAGCAAACAATATTCCAAGAGTTTATTTTGAGCCACCTAGTGAACATAAATTCATTGGTTCAGTGACATCTCATGATATTTATTTTATAAAACGCTAGCTTTTTACAGATTTCATGCAATTAAACTCTGCAAGAAAATGCGTGACAATATTGAGTCTTGTACATATCTATGTTTTTTACTTGTCATGTATCTAATGTTTGCTTAAAGATCACTGTACATGTTCGACATGACTGCATTTCTTAGGTTTAGGTATTACTAATTATGTTGAGTCAACTGTTTCAAGAAATATCTTAATTCTGATGCTTTGACCCAGTGTACATCTGGCCTCTTGTGGACAATGTTTACTGATTGTAATAAATCTATGTAAGAGAGGTCGTGCAATGTAGGATCGGTATCCTCTCTGTGCCCTCATGATCAATGCATGGTAAATAATTGCTAATTGTGCTGATATACTTTTGTTGCTGGTGGTGGTGGTGGTGGTAGTGGTGGTGAATCAATACAGTAAAGCGAGTATTTTAAGAAACGAAATATTAACTCAGAAACAACTGCATGAATTTAAAGAACTGAGAATTGCTTCCAATTCAATTCACCTATGAAATATGTATTAAAAGATACTTCTATTTTCCACAAACTCACCACATAAAGTTGTGTCTTCATCCGAGCCATCTCCACAGTCATTACTACCATCGCAACGATAGTAACTACCAATACAGGTTCCATCACCACATTCAAATTGATAACGATTGCATGCTGCAATATTGCACCAAATTACAAATAATCAGTTCCATTTCATAGAGACAAATTTTGATACACTTCGCAGGTTGTGAATAATTAAGAGTTTGAAATAAGGGTGCAAGGACAAGGGTTGCTATATATATGTTCTATAATATTTGTTCAAGAATACAAGAACACAATAGCCATCACCACAATGTACATAACGTAGAGACGATCCGTTAAGAAATATTAGCTTAAGATTAGAAGATGTAACATGTAACATAAGATTCTTTTCATTACTAGACAATAAAATAAAGTTGTGTTGATGAGACATTTTACACAATTATCTTCGACATCACACTTATAATAATCATCGATACAAATGCTATTGTCACATATAAATTTCCCGTCTTCTTCATTGCAAGCTAGACATTCAAAGAAATTGTCCAAATAAATGTGTAACATATCCTATACCGTTTAAGAATTCAAAATCAATTATTCACTTGTAATTATGGCGTTATTTCCATATCAAATAATTTACTGTTACAGTTATTCCCAAAAAAAATCAATTGGATTATCTCCTCTAAACAATGTCAATACTAAGACCTCTGGTTAACTATTACTTTTGAGTTTTCATGCTCAATAGTATTTACAAAGTTCATAAGAATAAATGAAAAGAAGACCATTAGCTTACGACAGTTCATTTCGTCGGTCCCACTTTCACAATCTTTGTAACCATCGCAACGAGAATATTCATTAACACAATAGCCATCACCACAATCAAACCTTGGTTCCTCACAAGCTAGTAAGATATCAATGGAAAAGAATGTAGAGAAGCTACTTGTAAGATATGGTCGTTGATGATGTACAGTTTCATTGAGCAAGGATACAAACATATTGATTGTTTTAAAACTGCCATGTTCACTGAAATACATCACATGGTGTCCTGTTATCGACATATTTAATCTGGCTTGAGTACATGTTGTTCTTCAGAATTAACTCGTGAAAGTAAGTTCATTTTGGAGCTGGTACCAGCATTTTATTTTAGCTGAATAAACTGAATACAGTTATAGTAAGCATATATGTCTATGTCATCTAACTTTACTATCAAACAAATATTCAAAGTTATAATTACAGTGTACAGCAGTTTAGATGAATAATCACTTACGACAGTCCAATTCATCAGCTCCATTTTCACATTGACGGTAGCCATCACAACGGTACCGAGAACGTACACATGATCCATCACCACAATCAAGTTCACAAGCTTTAATCAGAAAGAAAGCAAAATGTGATATTCAAAACATATCTCAGCCAGTCCTGTCACTTTGTTATACAAGCACTAGTTTAACACGTCTTTACAATTTACGTACAACAGGTAATTATTTGTCCTATATGCTGTTCCCTATGGCTATATTACTAAGTGCAAATAATTTTTTTCTCATAAGTCATCTTAAGTCTGTTCATTAGACCCACAAATAAATAGTAAATGTATTCTTGACAGTTGATGGTTTGAGGATTAACTCAATATTGGTGAAAATTAGCCCATATTTGGCGAATACCGATGCCATTTGCCGACATATAAACCTACTTTCATATACCTAAGTACGTTTTTACACCATTAAATGATAATGAATGCCAAACGCCCAAGCTGTTAAAAGGTGTTGTTTACTGTGCCTATTCTGTTGCACATACGTTTGGGGTACTTAAAAGCAAGAGTTTGACACTACAATTCAATAGTTTCATGTTTTACAAGCACCATGCGTAATTCCATGGTATATCTTAGTTTTATCTATTCTCTTCTACCGATTTGCTCATCTTTCTGCCCATTACTGCTTTGTAAACATTCCTTGAAGTGGGATCCCCTGGCATGCACAGGTGACCTGTACGACTGTGCGCTTTATCATGGCTTTAGCAGGAAACTAGAATGTTAAACTTTGAAATATGAATTAAAAACACAATATATGCACTCACGGCAGTTTTCTTCATCACTTTGATCAGGACAGTCATTGTGATTATCACAGAAGGCAAACAAAGGAATGCATTCTCCACTATTGCATCGTACTTCGAAGGAATTCTGACATGGTATATTTTCTAAAAGAAACATATACAAAAATGTCAATTGAGTACTTTCTACGTGGAAAAATAACAAATCGTATGAATGTCGTGGACATCGCCCTCTTTTGACATATAAAAATGTTTCTAACTTAAAAAGCACTTTTGAAAACATTTGTTCTGTTATAACCGATCACAGAATAACCAATTGATAATATATCAACCCGATAATGTAATAAATGTTTACCAGTAATATTGGAAATACGTTAACATGTATATTAATCCAAAAGAGTACAGCTGTTATAAGTTGTTACTCGAAGTTTCACGCTTTCTCTGCGAACATCTGACGATTGATAAAATTGGGATTGTTAAGACTAATTCAGATTTTTTGTTCAATAGGCTTTTTTAGTTGGAACACATAGACATTCACAAAAAGCAATGTAGTCAATATATATATATATATATATATATATATATATATATATATATATATATATATATATATATATATATATATTCAAAACACAAAATTGCCCCTTACTGATAATAAACCTTGATTGATTTGCCAATGCTTGAAATGCCAGTCACGTCATTTAGACTATGGGTAAATAAGAATTGGGGTTTGCAAACAACAAATAACGATCAATCACGTGGAACAAACATATTAGTTTTAGAGTAAAATACACACAATTATTCCAAGTAATTAGGACCTAGCCCTTAACAACAGTAATTAATATTTATAATGCATGTAACAAGTTGTGTGTATGAACTTTGGAAATAGGAACAGCAGTGATGGAGTCAAGTGTAGCACCATTCCAATACTAAAGACAGATACTCAGATCAGTCAAAACCACCCCTTTTACTACAGTCAAACGCTATTGTGTCTTTTTTGTAATATACAACTATTGATCAGTTCTCAAATAACTGCCAATGTCTAAAACTGACAGCATAACAACACCATTTCCTTAGCAACTGATGTAATTTGCAGTCACCTGCAATATCAACAAATAATATGATGAAGAGATTTCAAAAAAATGAACCCAAACTCACAGAGCATTCAAAACCACGACCTTAGCAACAACTGCTTTAAGGTTAGTGTAATTCATGATAACAATGACAACGGGATAAATCTGACTGAGTATTCCAAACAATAAGAAAAGTACGCTTACGATACTGATCCCTCTCCCATAGCAAACAGAGAAACTATAATGACAGCAGTGAACCATCGTCGACTATGTATGTCTTCCAAAGACAAACATAAATGTCTGCCAACGAGGACCTCACCCATAACGACGGCCAAATGGCGAAAACTGTTCATACGAACAAGAGTGATAGGAAGTCTATATTAGAGAATGAGCATTTGATATCAAGTTGCCAAAAATACCCCAAAAAGTTATATTGCATCTTACGGTTAGAACATTTTGGCGTCTGTGCCATTGCTTGTGGCTTTATGTTTACATAACTGTACCGGTATATTTTCCATGTAGTATTGTGGCATGCAAATACACACCATGGTTGTGTTTTGAAAGTACCAACATCATCACGAGCAAGGACGTACTCTAGTGTCATACTTACCTCTATCACAGTCCACTTCATCGGAGTTATCTCCACAATCATCGTCCCCATTACAAAGATCCTTCTCTGGTATCAAAACCCCATTGTCACAGGGTATCAATACTGTAACATCAAACGGAATTTAGTTAACAGTTGTACATTTAATTTTGCATCAAGAGATCAAATTAACAACAGAATGACTGTTAGGAAATAATTTCTATGAAATACACACTCATACACTGTCGCAGACACACTCGCACACACACACACACACACACACACACACACACACACAAACACTGTCACACACATACATACACATATTATTGAGGTACTGAGGTATCATTTTATCAACACCAATCATAAAGCATAATTATGCAAGTTAATATTATAGTCGTAATTAGTACAACTTGTATTGGACAGAAATAAGTTTGACACTTTTCTTTAAAACTGTTGTTTTTTTCTTCTCATAAACTCACCACAGCTATCTTCGTCACTCCAGTCACCACAGTCGTTGTAACCATCACAGATAGTATATTCCCATATACATCTACCATTAGCACACTTACTTTGCATTGGTTTATCACAGGCTTTATGAGGGCAAACAGTGAATTAAATGAATTACTATTGAATTACAAGGGAAAACGCTGATCTTAATTATCTTTTGGATACTATATGCTAAATATTTAAATGTAGTGTTCTAGTATTTATCTTTGCGCAAAGCAGCAACTGAAAATGTTTAATAACGTGCACCTAATACTGTATTACATCACCTGTGGGTAACCGTTTCTTTTGTAGCTGTACACACAACAATAAAAATAAATTGATTTTGGGTCCCCACCCAAAAATCAGAGACCTTAACGACGATCACAATTTCAACATATTTCTATACTTCTTATTGATGACGGCGATCACTGATTATCCTGTAAAATATCTAATTATTGGCATTCTAACAGTAAGTTCAGTGAATATATTGTGATTGGCTGATTGAAAATTATATCCCAGATATAATTAGTCCAGTTTTAGCATATGGTAAGAGATTCAAAAGCGAGCTTTGACGCAAGATGTAAGCTTGCGAGTACACCACGTACAAATATTGCCCACTAATTAACAGATACGATAAGTTATAACAAATAATGAAACTATCAAAGCATGGTAGACACAGTAAAGTAGTGTTACTCATAAACAATACAAACAAGTACTCCTTTTGTTATCCATGTGTCCACGTTTCTGGATGACATGCAACAAATGTGCCTTATCACTGAATGTGTTAGGATGAAATCGTATAGTACATAATACATGTTAAACTTTGTCATTAGTACCTAAATGAAAACGCTTACCACAATCCATTTCATCGCTGCCATCTATACAATCTGTATCTCCATCACAAACGTGAGATTTGGGTACTCTTAATTGTCCAGGACACTCAACTAAAAGAAATAGGTTACTTTTAATTATTATTGTCGTCTGTGTGTGGTTATTTACAAAATACATATCGTTTGTATAGGTTACAAACGCGCGCGCGCACACACACACACACACACACACACACACACACACACACACACACATGCGTTACAGATTATTTTTAGTGTGTTGCACTCGTGTTGAAACATACTGTCTTGCAAGTATTAAACGAGTCGCCTATATATGTCCCTGCTACGATCAAACCTGGAATATTATATTGCACTAGTGTATGGAACCCTTTCATTAAAGTGTGCAAAATTTAATCGTAAAGATTGAACTCGAAGCAGTCGATTTGTTATTGTAAATTATACGAGGGAAGCCGATGTTTCTGATATGGAAAGGAAACTACACTGACCTCATCCTGCAAATCACAGAACAGTGAGCAGGCTAAAGTTCCTGTATAAAGCTACCCATAATGTGACTGCTTTTCGAGGTGATACATTACCATAATTCGAAACACGTTCTATTATGGTATATTTTTCTTAAGTTCTATATTAAAAACATCTAAAATAGGAGAGAACCTGATTAAATGATGTAAATTATTCAATAAAACTGCATTTTAAAATGAGAATGCTCGCTTGTCATAATCAGCCTTAACGTTAGGTATGTGTATATTATCGTTACTAGTCTTGTGACTATGGCACGAATTCAATAATTTAAGAAATGGGGTAAGATCGCAAAGAGCAGTACACATGATGGTAGATTTATACATTACAATTATCAGTTGACGTTTCCATCTTCCCTGAAGAGTACTCCAGCCTAAGTGATAGTATTCCCATGTATTTGTATCACGTGATACTCCTATAACAATAAACGACCAGCTACTTTGTGTAAAGGATTGACAGTATTCAAATTTCTTTGGTTTACCATACACCAGATATTCGCTGCCTAGTCAACATGGGTGAGGACAAGGAGTGTTAAACATCACTTTCTTTTGTTTGAAGGGAAGAAAGTGGAGAATTCTGGAGAGCAGACAATTATCCCCAGTATCATGCAATGCTATTCCCCTTTACTACTGTGAGACCTGCTCTCCTCTTCTCACACTACAAATAACAGTTTATTCACTGCATTTCACTATGTTATGAAATTACTTTACAATGGTGGTAGTGGTGGGATGTAATGACGGTTTGATTTTGAACCAGTGGCAGTGGTGGCATCATGCCAAATATAAAAATATAAGGCAAAGATAAATAAAAAAAATAAGGAGTGAATGTAAAATGTAACCTCCCAATTTCCATTTTCTAAAATATGGTCCTCCCCACCTCCACCGTCCCCCATGGACCAGTTGGTAAAATGTGACCTCACAATTCCCCTCTAGTTGACCAAGGTTCGATGACAAGAATTTGACATCAATCTCACAGATCATGCAGAGTATTGGTCAGATCTAAAGTAAGCCGCCAGTGTTACGCCTGTGTCGATAGCAGCTGAGGTACATCTAATCAATTAAAGTATTAGATTACACAACTATCTATCCGTCATCCTCGTGACACAATGATTACACTCTATATAACTATTTTTTAACTATCACTCACATGTACTTTCTTCATAGTCCTCACAGTTTCCCTCATCAGCCTTATTTAGACACTGGGGATAACCATCACATTTATATGACATTGGTATCATTCGTCCAAATTCACATTCAAAGCGAGGTCCTACTTAAATAGAAAGTTTATGTATTATATTTTTAATTTGGTTAAAATTAATTTTTAAATCACAGCTGCTGTAATGTACCTTGCAAAATATCAATAAACACATAAATAAAGTTGTACAATTATGGCAAAAACCAAACATATCTGAGATCACGACACACATTTTTGAAATAAATGTTCAAAATATATATAAACACTGTAACATTTTAGAATCCATTATGGCTTTCGAATACCATGAGATGTGAACACCATTATAATTATTGTTATAATCAATTCAGAACTAGTTCCCGTATGGCAAATTTTTCAAAAAAATGAATAACCTTGATTTTCAAGTAAATTGGCCTCTGAGACATATTCCTACATAACTAGTTGCATTATTAGTTTCAAGTATTCTGTCATGAACGACAAATAGGTTGAGACTTACCGCAAGTAAGTTCATCTGCACCATCAGGGCAATCGGGTAATCCATCACAGATGTGAAACTCAAGAACACAAGTCAATCCATCAGAACAGGCAAATTCTGATGGATAACATTCTGAAAATAATAATTACCGGTGTCTATTACCATCGATGAAAACAATTACAAGAAATGTACATTAAACAGATATGATTACAATCAAATGATAAATATTTATATTTTCTGGATAATTACACATGTAAAATGTGTAAAGTATAGCTAATGATAATTCTTTGCCATAATTATAGTGGAAATTATCTTTACATGTCATTTATATAACATTTGCATAATTTCTTCCTTTTATCATCATTTCAACTGTCGAAATTCTTCCCTATATCAAAAACTGTTATCTTACCCATCACACTTGTGTTTCTTTTGTCATTTGAAATTAGTTATTCACAAATTATAATTTCTTGTGTGTTCATTTTATCGCAATATTTAAAAATCATATGATTATGGCTGTTAATTGTAAAAACATAATGTGAACAAAATTTTTGCAGAAAAGAGAATTTGATAGTGTGCACACATTCACAATACTTTTGAAATAATTATATCATGTATTTAGTACCTATGGTTACTAGTTATCTCTTTCACTTATTTATTTTGGAAAATATTGCTTCAGCTGAATAAGAGCCAATTAAATATACACCTACGTTCTCAGTATGTAAGAAGCATGGAAACCATTGCTAATATAAACATGTATTTACCTTGTACGGGTGCTACACATGTCTTTCCACAGTCTGTATCACAGCATTTATGATCAGAAGGACACTCGGCATCACTTATACACTTGATGTTACATGAATCAACAGATCTGCTCCATGGACACTGCCCTGGCTTTAAATCTAAATGGGGACAAATTACATGCAGTGAAGTCTTTACTACCAAAAAACTGAGATGTTGATTGCCTAATAAGCAATGTGATCACATATGGTGTATTATAGTAGAACTGTAACACATTTTGATTCAGCTATAACGTCAAAATTTCCCTTTCCCCATTCCCTTTCCCCCTTTCTGTCTTTCTTTCTGTCTGTCTGTCTGTCTGTCTGTCTGTCTGTCTGTCTGTCTGTCTGTCTCTGTGTGTATCTGTATCTGTATGTATGTATGTATGTATGTATGTATGTATGTATGTATGCATGCATGCATGCATGTATGTACGTACATACGTACGTACGTATGTATGTATGTATGTATGTATGTATGTATGTATGTATGTCTGGCTGTCTGGCAGGCTTTCTGGTTGGCTGGTTGGCTATCTGTCTGTCCGTCTCGCTTACATTATACTGAAACATTTTTGATAGACATGCAATGTACTGTATCATGTCAATATTAATTTGATAATTTCTTCGTTTCAAAATGTTGGCTTTTTAAAATTATAATAAATGTTGTTTTAAGGTACCAATACATGTAACTACATGTACATATGATGTATGTCTATGAATGTTCTCAATCATCAAGGTATGAAGTTGGTAACGACGTATTATGATTATAATCTATCCTACTGGACTTGCTGTTGTTTCGTATTCGAATGAAAACAGTTTCACGTCCTATCCTGGACGCTTCTTCATTTCCACTGATGATATGATGACAGATACTTGGTGTCACCTGACGGAGTAGAATTGTCATGTGATGAGATGAAAAACATCGAGGAATTTTCCTAATCTCAGTGTTGTATGCACCCAGAAGCGCCAAGGATAGGGCGTGAACCTGTTGCCATTAAAAAAAACCTGGCTAGATTACTTTTGGAAAACAAATTATAAAATAAATTTACTGCGCAGCATGTATGAAAATATGATTTATTTGGTAAGTAAACAACTATTAAACTAACTATTTGTATATCACGGCCCAGGCATTAAAACCCTACCTTTGCAGATTGGTGGATCTCTGTTTGGAGGAGTGAAGGTTCTCGCAATAACGTTACCATATGGTGTAATGCATGCACATATTCCATGTGAACATTGCATGCTTTCAAAGCGTCCGTCTTTATGACATTTAAGATCCACATTAGCGAATATATAGTCCATTTCTTCAGCGCGTACAGATTCCAACATTGCTCGTAACTCATGGCAATGTCGTGGTACTTCGTCTTTGCCAATAGTATTGCCATTTAGAAGGAACAAAGAAAGGTTCATGTATTAATAGTTAGCAGAATAGTTATTAGGTATTCCAGTAGATACAGTGTTTTTGTATCGTTCATTGCAGCTTCTCGGTTGACTGTGTCTGTCAGCTCTCTTAACTTGGTCTGCTTGACTCATTCTATATGTCTTGCTATTGCTTTGTTACATTAAAGTATATAACTCACCTATACTGTTGGCATGGGAGAGACCCCAGAAGGCATAAATGATAACCACACTAAACCACCACACCATAACCATTTTCGTGGATATAGTATACGTAGTTTGTCAAAGCCAAATTTGAAATGACTTTAGAATCTGTTCACAGCAGTATTTATCCGTTCATTCAATTCCCCATTGTCGTTTAATTAGCTTAGTTGCTTAAATATTCGAAATTAATCAAACTTCAGCGATATCTCCAAATTAAAAAAGTAATTTCCGAAATTCCCTATACCAAAATCGCTCATTGACCTCTCGTCCCCTTTTGAAAGCAAATCCCACGTTTTTACCGATGTCTGCATCGACAACAGTATACTACAAAATTAATGGGATATTGTCACGTGTGTCGGAAGCTGACGAGACATCGGCGACAATGTGGGATTCGTTTCCAAATTCTTTTTTTTTTTTGACTAGACTATATTAGTTTATAACTATTAACCTACTATTCATTCTCACAATTATAAACATCAATGACAAACTCCATGTTCGCAACTCGATAATAGCAAATATAAAAAATGGCGTTGCAGCACAATTCGAGACTTTAGTCAAAGGTTGATATGTAATCTTCAGTGGCTTTGACAGGTAGCTGTTCCTGAGGGATTAAAACGTCCAAAGCATGGTGAGATTTCCAAAATCACATTGTCGAATGTCATTAAAAATTCAATCAATAGTAGAATTATAACAGACAACGATTTCACTGTGGTGTACAACTACGAGGTTTTAGCATATTAAGATACGTTTGTGGCTGTACAAAAGGTGATTTGTCCAAACGAGCTGTATTTGTTCACTGTTTACTCTGCAGCTGATGATGACGGTAGATGTTCGGCAAACTTTTTATGACAGTCACAATATATGTCTACAACTTTATACAAACCATGTTGATGTAACTATGTATGTGTAGCGTCGCATTGTTGTTGTTGTTTTTATTGTTTTGTGCCTGAAGGCGATGTGACTGGGTGTTTTTTTATCTGGCTGTCACAAAAGTGACATATCATATGGGACATATGCACGTCAATTTACTTTTTGATATATGCAAATTTCACAATGACTTGATAAAGTATAACGTAGTATGGTTCATATCAAAAACAGCAATATGCTGGTATCTATGAACAACTACAGGTATCATTTCTATGCTATTCGCTATGGCTATATTATGAAGTACAAATGAATTATGTCTCATCTTAAATATGGTCATTAGACCCACAAATACATGTCAAGTGTATTCTATAGAGTTGATGTCTTGAATATTGGTGAAAATTAGCTAATATTTGGGTTCCGATGCCATTTCCCGACATTTAAATCTATTTGCATATACCCAAGTACTTTTTACGTCATTAAATGATCATGTGTTGCGTACTATGCCTATTCTGTTGCACATGCGTTTGAGGTACTTACAAGCAAAAGTTTGACACTAAAATTCAATAGTTTTGTGTTTTTCAGGCATCATGTGTAATCCCATGGTATATCTTAGTTTTATCTATTCGCTTATACCGATTTGTTCATCTTTTTGTCACTTATTACTTTGTACACATTCCTTGGAGAGGGATCCCCTGACATGCACATGTGACTTGGACGACTGTGCTCTTTATCATGGCTTTAGCAGGACAATAGAATGCAAAATATTTTAAAGACACCATAGACTACAGGTAGTACACATTGGTCCAAGAAGTGGGCGCCCTCAACGGCTAACTACACTTTTTGTGTACGCAGATGATTTGATAGGCAATTCTCTATATATTGTGCTTTCAACAATGATCTGTAATTAACTTGCAAATAGATGTAAAATAGAAATACGAGGTATTTATGTTGAAAAGCAATGCCCTTTGTCTGTGATCGTTAAACCAATAATTAGCTATTAATATTCAAAAACATTGTAAAATATTGTATGTATAGGTAGGAATGAAGAATAAACGACAAAAATGTATATGGTTATTTGTGTATTTGAAATTGAATTTGTTTAATGAATATTACTACTAGAAAGCTACCAAATACAGATTTTTGAAATCTACAGAAAAAGTGGTTTTAGAAAAGTAATGTTTCATTTGGTACCTTATTTTGGTACCAATGGGCTAAAACTCAGGGTCTGCTCATGGACTAAATTGGATATAAATAATGTAAAATACTTGCAAAATTAAAACCACGACACACTCACACATCAACACACACACACACACACACACACACACACACGCACGCACGCACACACACACACACACACACACACACACACACACACACACACGGCTCCACCCTCAGTCCGTCAACTTTAAGATCTCATCCAGAGTATCACGTACAACAAGGGCACTGGGACGATCAGATGGGACCATGACACAACACAGCTCA
Source organism: Glandiceps talaboti (assembly GCF_964340395.1). Lineage (NCBI taxonomy): Eukaryota > Metazoa > Hemichordata > Enteropneusta > Spengelidae > Glandiceps > Glandiceps talaboti. The sequence goes on along the minus strand of NC_135562.1, from coordinate 12,590,143 downwards.
CACAGCTCTCTGAAGGGCCCTTTCTCTAGCAGTTCGATGTTCATAGGCACGGTACTCTTGTCTCCCTCCAGTACTGACGCCATCATCACCTCTATGTGTTTAGTTATAGTTATGGAATACCAGGGTAGTTCTAGGCAGATTACCTCAGTCATGCTGCACCCAAGTGCCCAGATGTCTTTGGCTGTACTAGCTGCTAGTGGTGGTTTTGCAAACATTTCGGGTGATTTGTATCCAACTGCACCGCCACAAGCATACTCTGGACTCTCGATCGATTTTAAATATGTGAAGTCTGTAACTTTCACCACCATTTCTGCCTTGATTTGGACCTGAAGAAAAATGATATTCATTGTAAGATTAAGGTGCATATTCCTAAGACTAAATAAAATAAAAAGAAAGAAAGAAAGAAAGAAAGAAAGAAAGAAAGAAAGAAAGAAAGAAAGAAAGAAAGAAAGAAAGAAAGAAACCTTTTTTTAAAATCTAATTTTGAATAGAAATTATAATAGCTTAAATCATACTAAAGTATTGTCAAGTTTAATGTCATTAATGACACAGCAGCCCGTTATACTTCCTCAACTCCCTGGGGAACATATACATGCAGCCTTTATAAGCGCATAGGATTAAAGCATTCACATTACAACCTCTATCCTACCAGGTCCTCAAAAGACCTGTTGCCGGTTCCAAGATGCATTGCGCGTCTCTCCATACAATGCCATGGGTTTTTTTTACTTGTCGAGGGTGTTGCACGTGCTACTCAGGGGGATGGGTGTCACCTGACCATGCCCAACTCATAATCAAAGAGGTCAACATGTCTTTCAAAAAAATGATATTGATAAGTATTGTCCAATCAGAAAATAGGACTCCTTAGGATGTGTTAAAGTGTTTCAAAAATTATGTCGTGCTCACGAGATTATTTTTTATTTTTTATTTTACAAAATGTCCCTTACTGGCTTTCATACATTGACTCTAGGATAATGAAATAAAGTTGGTAACGACAGTAATTTCATGACATTGTGCGTAACTATATAGTACATATATAGCTGACTGCATGACACTGGTTCATGTAGTCAGATCGTGTACCTGTCGTTGTTCTCTACGTCATCATACCATAGGAACTAGACTACTGTTCATGTAGCCAACTCATGAAATGTACTTCAGTTCAAATGTTGGACTTTGTGAGATGACAGTTTCCAATCAATATTACTACAATCTGACAAAGTTCTATCACAATGTTCAATAGTCTACTATATAACAGAATTGACATCAAGGGTGTATACATGTATAGCAATTGTTATCTGATATAGTTGTCGATGTCAAGTACTGCTATGTGATCTTTGCTTTGTACAATTCAGTCTGTTTATCCTGTCCAAACTTCCTGACAACATAGGAATTACCATTGTAGTAGGAAACAACTCCGATAACACACATCAAATTAATCACAGACTTGTACAAAAAAAAGACATGTCTTTCCACAATTTCCAGATGAAAATGTTATTCAAACCTAATAAAACTACACAAGACTAAACATAACAACATAAGTGACACTTCTCTCGCGCACTGCATCTTGGAACTGGAAAATCGACTATTATACAACTGGGCTGACTGAGGCACAATCATGGTTCAAATCTTGCCCAAGGACTAGTCATTCAGAAATAAACTGCAACGACGGCGCTTGAATCTGCCACATGTTTGGAATTGGAGTACAGTATATATATTATATATATACAGTCTATACAGTATCTAAGATAGAAATGTTCAAAAGTAATTATCCGAAATATAGAAGTATTCATGGATATATTGAATATATAGGATATGTAACAATTTCAATGTAAGTTGTTATATCAAGGTTCAAGTTCAAATGAGTCAGTAGTTCATCAAATTGCATTTTTAATCAAATCGACATTTTTTATTAATAATTGTGGACGGAGACACACCCATATTGGAAGTAAACGGAACATCAGCCACCGAGCGCCAACCGTCAAAATAACCTTTTACCGACATATATACTGCTTCCTTGTAAACAGTGTGATGTTGATGACAATCCACTTAAAATAACTTATAATAAAGGTTATTTCCCTGGTGAATAAAGATTGCTTCAATGACAGCGAGTAAACAGACATCCTTTCTTTCAACAACATACAATAAACGGTCTAGACTTTAAAGTCGGCATAGACCTGTTTGTTTTGTTTCCAAACTATTAAATAAGTTAACGTACAAACGCCAATGATCTGTTATATTATTTGATAGTGTCATCATAACAGCGTCGTGAGTTGTGTGAAGTTTTATTCCATATTGGATTGTTAATGTCTGGATGTGTTATGCTATGTGTAAAATCGATGTTTCTGTTACTGTCTACGTGATAGACAGACTATATAGTACAACAAATACGCAGTGCTACATTTGGACGTATTTATCCGTGGTGCTACCATTGGTATCTCCGGGAGGGGTGGGGGGGCTGTAGGGAGTCAAAATGATAAATTATTTCGTGTTATCGCAAAGCAAAGATGAGCATGTGTGGTAAATGTTTGATAAAGGTAGATAAAGTTAACCGTCCATATGGATATCAATGTTTGATTGTTGTTGTCTGCTGCTGAGTAGAGAATGGGTGTTGAATTGATCGTTTGTATCTGATTCGCTGTGATTGTGGGATTTGTTTTATTTATCTACATCTCATTTACACCGTGGTGTTCACTGGCTCTGTAAAACATGGACAGAGAGGCAGACAGATAAACGGACGAACAGACAGACGGGCAGACAGACAGTACAACAGACGGACGGACGGACGGACGGACGGACAGACGGACGGACGGACGGACGGACGGACGGACGGACGGACGGACGGGCAGGCAGGCAGACAGACAGACAGACAGACAGACAGACAGACAGACAGACAGACAGACAGACAGACAGACAGACAGACAGACAGACAGACAGACAGAGCCATAACATTATTCTCTCACGTAGAGTAAGAAAGCTGCTCATATTTTCAGTTACCAAAACTAACTCGTTACCACCATACATTAATTAAATTACATCTCTGTCGCTCGGGAATTACGTTCCTGGTTCTGCCTAGAGAGGGGGGGGGGGTTTATGCATTCAATGAGTTTGTAATATCCTGTTACAAGAAAATAACAATCATTTTTGGCATTTACAGGAGGCTCACATCTGGTGTTATCTTAGTTTGGAAACATTTGCTATGTTAATGTTTCACAACTTGGGTATACAGCTTCCAGTGATGGTGATGATGATAATGATGATGATGATGATAATGCAAAACAGGTGATTTCATTAAGCAATAACCCCCACCGAAGGCGGGTATACACGAGATTTTAGTACAATTCGCGACATATAGCACGAGCCGAATGGCGAGTGCTATATGGAGCGAATTGTACCAAATTCGAGTGTATACCCGCCTTCGGAGGGGGTTATTTCTATTATATTATATCAAAATATGTGTCTATTTCTTCTAAATGTGATTCTGTGGTTATTTATATGCCTGAAAAGCCGAATTCACACGTACAGAAAAAGATCTTCGGTAATAGATCGTCGGGAACGAGCATATTTTGATGAGTGGATACGTTCATGTCGCCCACACACACACTGCATGAACATAAACATGGACTCGAGCCGTTCTACACGATCCCCTGGCTAACTGGGTTTGATATATTACATATTGTTTATTTATTTATTTGTTTTAAACCCCATAATTTCCTAATAGTCAAACGCCCCCCCCCCCCCTTTGGTTTCCACATTCAGCTTGTATGCACTATTCATATGCTAGTTTAGGGGCCCATTTTATCACTGCCAGTCGTGGTAAAATGGGATTTACCACAGTTATTATCCAATCAGAATGGCACATAGTAGCATGATATAATATAATAGGTTATTTCGCAGGTGACTAGAGATTGTTTCCTTGGCAACAAGTCAACAGACTACCTAATTTATTTTGACAACGTACAAAAGGCGGACTAGAACGTCAACGGAGACATAATCGTCGTGCTTTGCAAACCAAATAACGTAAGATTGTCCAGGTAGTGAAATTGTCTGTAAGTATATTATTGCTATTTACATTCTATAGTGTTATTAGCCGATTTTGTGATACGTGTGATATGTGTACATGTGGTGTTACATTTTAGATTGTATTGTGAATTTTGGAGTCTGTGGATGCTACGTGTAAAGTTAATAGTTTTGTCATTCTCTTCGTGATGGACAGGATATAGTAGGAAAAAGCTCATTTGACCATATCTTTTTTTATCGAGGATAAAACTTGTGCAGATAGCGGCTGTCTAAATATGATGAGCACGCGATGCATGCCATGTTAGATCTAGCGTTATCTCTCCAGAAACAGAGCGGGTGAATACTAACAAGAAACAGGTGTATCGGTGATGGATGTGGGATGTGCATGCATGCATGCATGTATATGTATGTATGTATGTATGTATGTATGCATGCATGTAATAACAGATGTAAAAAAATAATTGGAGAAATATATTTCAAATTTGATACATCGTCTTCAATTTTAGAATTATTTTCTGATGATCCGTTAGAAAAGCCTTATAGATTTGATTGATTTAACATGACGTCATATCTAGACTTGATAACACTTCTCAGATCCGGCTCGATGTCCGTCTTCCATATTGCTCTCCATCAATAGAAGTCATAGGTTCAAAGAGTATCGATCCACTTACCGTTCGTTTCAAGTCACCGTTCTGTGACTTTGCTGTATGCAATCATGGAGAAAGAAATAAAAAATTGCAGATTCTACACTTTAAGATAGCAAGGTCGTAATGTATTGTTACCATAACTCTCTATTTCCTGGAGTGGCCTTCCCCTTTCATATAAAAACAGGTTAATATACAACCTGTGTTCAACAAACTGATCGCACTTTGAGTCCAGGTAGGGTGGCGTCTCTGATAGAAGATTTTCCTCAAGTTACCACACAGTCAACCTGATCATTGTTCACATCATCTCGATTGCAAGGTGGTTATATATATATATATATATATATATATATATATATATATATATATATATATATATATATATATATATATATATATATATATATAATATATCAAATGCACTATAGCTTGATTTGTATGTTTAGCTCTCCGATCGGTTCTTCATCAGGGTTTATTTTTAATGATTACATAGGTTAAACTCGTGATGTAAATTGGCCTCTATTGATTGTCATAGCTGGTGACACATACTTCCTCTTATCGGAGTTATCAGTGTATCCCTGATCCCTGGACGTGTGATCAGACTTAGTTATTCAATTATTGATTTTGACTTCTACTCCAGCACTATATATGGGGAATGGAGCAAAAACACAACTTATTGTAATTCAACCCCTTGATACTTTGTGACTGCTTCACATAACACATCTACCACAAAATAGACCAGATTTAAACTGAATACCTCCCGTTAGGCCATATATCTATAGCTATCATATATGATGTACCCCTTACTTGGAAACTTGCAAAGTTAACATATTGTCTAATTATTATTAAGATATAACCTAACTATGGAAAATCATTAATTATTCAAATTACTCATTAAAATACATACATACATACATACATACATACATACATACATACATACATACATACATACATACATACATACATACATACATGTACATACATACATACATACATACATACATACATACATTTGTGGTATGGTGTGCGTGTTTATGTATTATTGATCTTTGGTAGATTTTGGATGCACATATTGTTTGTACATGGAATCGAATGATAGTTTTATATTTTCCATTAGTTTCCTGATAAGATTAATGTATGCTATTGATGTATGCTACACCTTAAACCTGAGTAAAATTTATACCAAACTGTTTTTACGAGTTTGTTAAACTTTGAAGTGAGTATTCGTTTGAACATATTTACTTTTATTGCTTCGTTATCATATAGATATCTCGCGCAAAATGTCTGTTATCGAAAAGTTATCTGAAGCCAACCAATCGTACGAGGATGGTGTTTCAACAGAGCCACCAGCGTACCAACAACAGCCAGAAAACCTGATCCCTGGACAGGTACCGATTGTCCCACCGTCACTGGGACAGTATTTACCTACTACAGTTATTATACAGCAACCTGCAGGTACTATACGTATTTATTGTTACGAAGAGTAATATAACTACCTTATGAATGGGGTATGTAATCAGCAGTTGTTAATCATATGCATGTATTTAATTGGCGTGGCTGTTTATAAAACACATATGTACAGACTGACATGATCACTTACCCTCCTTACGAGAGTACACGTTTTGTGAACAGTTAAGTGCCATTGCAAACGATGGCGCTGTTGCCATATTCTAATATGACATAAAATGACATTATAACAATGTTTAGGTAAAAAAGTAATGGGGGAAAAAACATGCATACTTCGATAAGTCCATCGTGCTGTTCCCACACCGATTTCAGTGCGTTCAGTGCTCCTGAATACGTGTGAGTGTGTAGAATGCTGAAATTCTGTACAAGAACTTCAGAATCCAAAAAATAGGGCTGAGCTGGTTGAACATGCGAATGAAATGAAATCACGTTTACTCTTATGAGCACATCACATGTCATCAATGAAGTAAATAACAGTATATTGCAAAAATACACTTTGTACCCATACGACTGCATTATAGGCTGTAGGGGTGTGATTGGTATAAGTGCATCTGTGGCATTAGTCATATGTACTATGACGTGATGGTATTTAATTAAATTTTAACTACAAATGATAAAAAAAAATATGTGAAATGAAATACAAATATCATAGGTGACAATAGGTCATTTCCATGATGAATAAAAGATAGTTCCCATGACATCAAGTCAACAGAGGTCTATTGACAGCATAAAAATACAGAGGACGGAGACATATTGTTGGTGCTTCCAAACTATCGTCTGTTTATTATACGCTAAGATTGTCCAGTAAGTTAATTTGTCGGTAAGTAATTTGTATGTTCATGATGGTATACTGTAGTGGACGTTGTGCGTTGCTGTGAGGATTTTCTTTTTCAGATTGATTTTTGAACTTTGGATTCTGTGATGCTGCATGAAATATTAGTGTCTGTCGTGGCGTTGAGGCGTCTTCGATAACGGCTAAAGTATAGGTCAATAGTTCAAATCCTGAAATTTAGGTGGTTTAGCCTTACCGTGCTCCTTGTGTTTTTAACGACAGTTTTCTATCACAGATGTACCAGGAGACAATTTTCTTGTTCCATGAATTGTGATGAAGGTACAGCCACCGTTTACGTGTACGGTCTATCGGTTGGTCCGTCTGCACATGCATATCACTTGTTTGTCGGCTGTGCCGTATTGTTTCATTTTTATTGTCAAGCCAGGGTCATACATACTAGCTTAATTTAACGCAATGAAAAGACTGTGTCCTAGTAGAACTATCGCAAATTAACGGGGTGAATGCTGATAATAGGGAACTTGCAAACCCGCTATGTTCAGTGAATGTTGCATCATGGGAAATGTGATATTAAATACTAACCAATTAGCATTGTAAACAATAATGTTACATTGTCTGTAACCACAATTGATCAATTCATAGTCACCATGACCATTGCGGGAGGTTTATTTTATCGGTAGCGCCAGATTAGGTATTACAATAACCACATATAATCCCATAGTCCTTTGCGTCTGAGCATGCTCAGTCTGGATTGCAAGTTCCCTATATATTGTACTTATCTCTATTCAATCAATTATCCATTCATTATTTCATTTGTGAACGAATTATAAACACTTTTGTTTATTTTCATATCTTTGCTCAATCACAGCAATCAGGTAATTTTGAACCCGGCCCTTTTTTCTGCGCCGTGCGTCTCAACTGCCCTTGAATGATATCCAAGTAAATCAATTTTCCTTCATATGTCCTTACTTTAGAGTGTCCAAGGTCAACGAACTGTATACACTACTATTACTGAATACACGTAAACAAAATACCACGAGCTGTACGTTCCTCATATACACGTGATATGCAATGACAAAAAGTTGGATGTCATGCAGTCGGAATATGATAAATTATAACGATTTTACTGTAAATTAAAATGTATATTTATACCATATGAGTAATGGGTATGGAGAAATTGTGTGCATATGTTTGTAATTATTATTATTTGCATGGATATTAAACTGAAATGTATGTTCACAAAATACCCTTGCCTGTGACACGTTGAGTAATTATATTGAGTGTCATGCATGGAATTTGAAATATTTCCATATTAAGTTATTTGTCAACGTTTGGACAATAAACAAAGTACAACATTGTCCAACAAACAGATTAAAATATAAACTGTCATAAATAATACTATGTTTCACAAGACCCGACAGACCCTATATGTTTACAATCTAGCCAATTTAATATTTAAAATGACGCCCTCTACGGCATGGTCATAAAAAACACTGATTGTACGATAGTGCCCCAAGAAGTGTGTATCTGAGTGAAAATTCTCGCTTCTTACTGAAAGTTTGGAGCGTTAATATAACAATTGATTCCAAGTTTCTTTGTGACGTTAATTGATATTTTAAGTCATCAAGTCTGTCAAGTATGAAAGACTGTCAAAGTATGATTATGAAATGAAAATATTAGTAAAATGTACATAAAGACTACCAATCGACCATTTTTAGGTGTAGTACAATGAGAAACGTAGAAAAAGTACGGATGTCCTAATATGCATAAATCAGATTAAGCAGTTTGGACTTTGGCATCGCAGATCGATTTTCTTTACTATAAATTGTAACTTAATGACATGATAACAAACCTAGCTAGCCGTGATGTGGTTTGTTAAGGATTGACTATCATACCTTGTGACGTCATGTACATGTATATCTTATCTCAGTGGCCTAATCAGTGTATTGTACCGATGTATCGGTGGGTGGGTGGATGGATGGATGGATAGATGGATGGGTGAGTGGGTGGATGGTTGACTGACTGACTGACTGACTGACTGACTGACTGACTGACTGACTGACTGACTGACTACTGAATGAATGAATGAATGAATGAATGAATGAATGAATGAATGAATGAATGAATGAATGAATGAATGAATGGCTGAGTGAGTGAGTGAGTGAGTGAGTGAGTGAGTGAGTGAGTGAGTGAGTGAGTGAGTGAGTGAGTGAGTGAGTGAGTGAGTGGGTGGGTGGGTGGGTGGGTGGGTGGGTGGGTGGGTGGGTGAGAGTGAACGAACGAACGAACGAACGAATGAATGAATGAATGAATGAATGAATGAATGAATGAATGAATGAATGAATGAATGAATGAATGAATGAATGAATGAATGAATGAACGAACGATCAAACGGACTGAGGGATAGGGAGGAGGGATGGTTTAGTGGGTGGGTGGATGGATGGATGGACGGAAGGACGGATCGACCGACCGACAGATAGACACCAAACCATCGAGATAGACAACCAGATGTACATACAGACATGCATTTATAGTGCATGTATGCATGTATACAAGCAGACAGACAGACAGACAGACAGACAGACAGACAGACAGGCAGGCAGGCAGGCAGGCAGGCAGGCAAGATTGATATAGCTTCGACAAATTTATAAGTAGCTAAAATCGAGGTTTAATTTGAAACCGATATAATACATTTATTGTTTTTCCTCATTGTAGTTATCTTATAAAACAATAAGTGAGATGGATAAAGCAGGTAGTGCAAACCAACCGTACCCAACACAGCCAACAACGTCTCCCTACGTACAACAACAACAACAACAAGCAACGTACCCTCCCCAGCCACCGTACCCAGCACAGGGACAATACCCTACTCAGGGTCAATATGCAATGCAGGGATCCGGACAGTACGCTGCGCGCACGGCTGTCGTCGTCCAGCAACCTATAAGTACGTATTTGGGAAGTACAATATCTTTTAGGTATGAAACGTGGGTGACGTTTAGTGGTACGATCACCAAAAGTAATGTTGGTGTACACGTATATATTGTTCTGCATTACCTTTAGACACTTGGTGATTTTAAGTAATCTAAAACTGGACAAACGGAGCCCATTGTCATATAGTCCCCTTTGGGAAACTGAAAACATCAAGATTAAGTTGAAATCATCCGTTTCAACTATTCCCGCTTTATTTTCGCAACAAAAAAAGACAGATTTCAAAAAGATGACGAATAAAAATCGGTTTAGTTCTAAATACTTTTCATTGCATTTTTTCAATTTGATCTATAGATATAGCTAATGTGGCAGTACAATATAAAGATTACCCGATAACTGTATACTGTCATTCCTGTCAATGTGAAGTAGTAACCAGAATGGAGCACAGCACTGGTACAATGACTTGGATGATAAGTGGCATTATCTGTCTCGTTGGGTAAGATTTCCTGTGACACGAACTTCCGTTTGGATTAACCCGTGTCATTATAATGAAATACGTTGACTTTAACATGTGTTAAGTCTCAAATATATACAATCGTTCACTTTTTATCTAAGATGTACATACAGACACAGACATAATATAAACACAGATACATACATACATACATACATACATACATACATACATACATACATACATACATACATACATACAGACACAGACAGACACACACACACACAAGCACACATACATACATACATACATACATGCATACATACATACATACATACATACATACATACATACATACATACATACATACACAAACATACACACATACACACATACATACATACACACATACACACATACATACATACATACATACATACATACATACATACATACATACATACATACATACATACATACATACATACATACATACAGAGACAGACAGACACACACACACACGCATACATACATACATACATACATACATAGTCATACATACATACATACATACATACATACATACATACATACATACATACATACATACATACATACATACATACATACATACATACATAAGACCTGTACTTGACCCTCCTACCCACGTACTTCTTAGATTGGCTGAACTTGTTCTCACCTGTAATTATTTTACCTTTAATGACATGTATTTTGTGCAGAAACTCGGCGTTGCTATGGGAAGTTGTCTTGGACCTAGTTATGCTTGTTTATTTATGTCTTATCAAGAACACCTTATTTTCAGCTCATATCAAGGGATCTTACCTGATCTATATAAACGATTTATTGATGACGGCGTTGGTGCAGCATCACTCAAACTTGAGGACCTTATGCAGTTTATTAACTACATATGTAATTTTAATCCTGCTATTCAGTATACTTATGATATTTCAGAACTAACAATCAATTTCCTTGACATCTCCCTTAGGATTGATGGTGATGATATAGCTACATCTATTTATACTAAACCTACTGATTCACATTCATATTTGCAGTATGGTTCATCACATCCTAATAAGTGTAAAGATTCCATTCCCTATTCACAATTACTTCGTTTACGTCGTATTTGTAGTAGTGATTTGGATTTCAGAAAAAGGTCTGCTGAATTTTGCACGTACTTCCATCAACGTGGTTATCCTATGTCTGTTACCAACGCGGCTTTACATAAAGTATCATCTTTGTCTAGGGAAGCTTGTGTCAAATCACATGATCAGAGGAGTAACAACGATCGTCCCATACTAGCTCTTACATACCATCCCTTTTCAACTAGAGTTAAAGACATTATATACAAGCATTTTAATATCTTACGTTCTAATAGGGTTACCAATTCATTGTTTCCTGCAGTACCATTAACAGCTTGGCGTCGTGATACCAGTCTTAGAGATATGGTGGTACGTACAGAACAACGTGAATTGGAAGTTAATGCTGGTTCTTTTCCGTGCGATCGTACTCGATGTGGTACATGTCGTTTCATTATTAATACTAATCATGTTTTTGGCCCTAAGAACAGTGTGCCTGTTACAAGTACATTTACTTGTATTAGTACTAATGTAGTGTATTGCATTACATGTCAAAAATGTGGTTTTCTATATATAGGTTCAACTGTACGTCGTCTTGGTGATCGTTTCGTGGAACATCTCCGTTTGACCAGACAAAGGAATCGTAACTATCCCGTATCTATGCATTTTATTACAAACGATCATAATGTATCAGATATGTCCATTTCAGGAATTTGTAAGGTTTCTGGTGATGAGAAAGCTTTGAGGTTGAAGGAAGAAGAAATCATTTTCCGTCTTGGAACGCTGGAACCCCTTGGAATTAATAGATTATTCTCGTCTTTCCCAATCTAATTATCATGATTATTGGGTATTTTTTTAAATTTCAGGCGTATTCTATTGGGTTCTATTAGGTGCGTGCGAATTTAAGAACTTATCCCACGTACAACCGTTTATTTATATCACGCGCGGTTTTGTTCCATTATATTTAGAAATGTTCGGGTTTTCATCTGGCATTTATCTGTCTCGCCAATTTTTCCTTTGAAAAAGAATATTTATTCGAAACGTCGGATTTAACAGCTATATATACGGACTGGTTTATTAGTTCCTTATGCATTTCTTTCTACATACATACATACATACATACATACATACATACATACATACATATAGATGTGCTTGTGTGTACGATCGAACTGTATAATATTATGTCTGTAGAAAGTAATATAAACACACTTTTATACTGAGAATTTCAAAACAACAGGTATATATTATGTTACTAAATTGCCAGTTTGACATTTTAAATGCTGTTTTTGTTATCTTGTTTTTATCCAGCGGTTGGATTTGTTGCCTGTGTCTGATACCGTTCTGTATGTCATCCCTGAAGGACGTGTCTCATCATTGTCCAAACTGTAATGCTTTACTCGGCAAATACAACCGATCGTAGGCGGATCAAATCCAGGTCCACAATCAAGCGATGGTAATATACCCTGTTGAGATAGTGAAGAACTTCAATTGGGCGACTATTCTCCTGTTTTTTTTTCTGTCCCAAATGAATTATTCTGTGCACCCTATTTGTGGGGTTTTCCTTTTCATAGTGTGTTTATCCTGTATTACTGTTTATTCTAGATACTTGAACACATGTCCAAAAATCGTTAGTTGGGTCATGGCTAATCGTGTTGACAGGCTGCGGAGATCTTTAAAATCCAAAATGCTGAAGAGACAGTAGCATAGAGCGCGATATTTTCAGGAATGGTCGTGATTTTTTTTGTTATATAGGCTGAGTGATGTAATTTTTGAATGCTTCTTGAAGTGAAAATCGAATATGATTACAATTACTTTTATTGTCGTGAAGGTGATGAACCCAAATAGGAACTTTAACCACACCAGAGGATAACTTTGTGTCATATTTTAACATGAGAAGTAGCACTTTTCGCGAACCAATGAGGTAATAAGGGCATATCTGCGTCGGCTTCACCTTGGACAAATTAACAGACGTTTAACCGAAAACTGTTCTGTTTAATCCATTAAATGAACACGGATCCGTACTATATTATACTATCACAGCAAATGCCAACATCCTCGCACCGTAGCTAAAGATCACCTGTATAATTAAAGTTGTAAAAATGAAACATATTCTCCCGGGTTAGATCATCGTTTTTTTCTATTTTGTCTAGGAGTGTGCATGAGCTTGCTTGTACATTTGTTTAACATAATTAAAGATATTCTTATTTCACATCATATATTATAATGACATATTAACAGCTTTTGGGGTTATCGATGAACATTAAATGAATAAATCAGTTCTCGCATTTTTATTGTTGTTGCTTATTAGAAATATGTTTCGGAGCAAACACCTTCTGAGTTTCCAGTGAACAGTAAGTCATTAGTACCGTACCATGACCGTTTACCAGACAACACGAAAATTGTTTCCATTTTCATAGTTTAGTTACTTTGCCTCCGATCTGTTGACTGACAAATTCATATTTATAGAGTGATCTTTAGAGTGATTGCAACGACGACGTTTATAATCTTATAGGATCCAAATTAAACACTGTCTACTTAAATTTCAGGAAAAACGCGTCTATTTTCTTTTGGGAAGGGATCGTAATTTTTAACCAATCTATTTGTGCTTAAATGATTAGGGTATGGGAATAATTGAAAGATGTATAAAATATTGCACACACACACATACATACACACATACACACACATACACACACATACACGCGCGCGCACGCACGCACGCACATGCATACATACATACATACATACATACATACATACATACATACATACATACATACATACATACATACATACATACATACATACATACATACATGATACATACATACATTTGTGGAATGGTGTGTGTGTTTATATATTGGGAACGAAGGTCAATGCATATTATTCACTTTAAATTTTCAAATGTGTTCTGTGAGTTGTTTCCGATGAATTTTATTCACGACTTACTCGAACTTACGCCTGGTTATTGGCCTACAGAAGTGGACATCAGCACATCCTCGGGTAATGATTAATACGTATCGTAGTCCCGAAGTGCCTATGTCCACAACTACTTACACATTTGTATATAAATAAATAAATAAATAAATAAATAAATAAATAAATAAATAAATAAATAAATAAATAAATAAATACGATGATTGATTACTCTTGTTGGACATTCTGACCCAATTCAATATGTAGTGTGCCAAGGATTAACACTGGGTTACATTTGTAATGTGACAAAATTAGAGTAGGAGTTTGGAAAAGTTCGCAGCCTATGTACGAAACAACGTGTATCGGAGAATGAGCTCAATTGACAGTTTAGTGTTTGAGTCCCATGTTCTTTGTGGAGACTATAGCAAGGGATAAAGCTTCGTGATACGCCACAGGGGGCACGGGAACCCTGTTACAAACAACACACAGATATAAATACAGATTAATGTACACAAACAACGGCATATAAAATATGTTGTATGTTGTATAATTGTATACAAACTTGTGAAGTTCAAATCATGACTGAGAAACACGATAAGCTTGTACGGTTTTAATAATATACAGAGCCCGTATAAACACATTATATAGTTTTTCATATTAACACACATTGTATTTATTTATTTATTTATTTATTTATTTGTTTATTTATGTTATTTATTTATTCATTTTTATTTTTGAATGTTTGTTTGTAACACGTTTCTTGGACTCCCTGTGGTCATACTAGGTCTGAATTCACCGACATAAAATATAATTAGTCATGCAGACTGCAGTGCAATACCGTCAACGATATTGGACATTGAAGGTCATAGTTATTCATTCAAATGAATTATTCGTGTTTGTTAATACTGTGCCACCCTCCACCCCACCCTCCAACCCCCACACCCCCCCCCCCCCCCACACACACACATACACACACACTCACTCACGTATACACATGTACACACAAGCGCGCGAGCGCGCACTAAATTACAGTCCGCTGTAGTCCCGGTTCGTAATGAACACAGTGAGTTCGACCATTTAGTGGATTCCTTCGTCCATTGCTTAAAGCTTTAGTGACTTTGACATAGGCTGTCCATATGCTGAATCTATCAGATTTAACACTCGTTCTCTGAGTCGCAGACCAGGCGAGTAAGACGGGACTAGCTATCAGTTTATAGAAAAGGTCGAAGCGCCTGTACATCGATTATCTCACTTCAAGTTATTTTGAACGTACCAAAACCTACCAATGTGATATGACAGTTATGATTTAAAAGCATATGAAGCTGCTAACATACACGTATTCACCCTCTTGATTTATGAGTGGATATTATGATTCATGTTTGCGAGATTGCTCACATGACAACACTATGGCTGACGCATGTATATTAAGTAAAAAAAACAGAACAAACAGAACAGGGGGTTCACTTTAGTAATCAAAATACGAATTAGACAGCATGAAATTCATAGACAGTATTTATAATACCAACATATTATGTTATTAATGTTTGTGTGTACCATACTATACGAAATAACAAGCCAGAATCCAATGCAAATATTGTTCAAAACCATGCAAAATGGGCATAGATTTGCTAATAAGAGTATTACCCCCGTGAACACCACCAATTCGTTAACCACTGCCCTATTTTTCAGAAAATATTTAGTTCCAGTCCTGTGGACAATTTAGATCCCTATACTCGCTCTTCATTCGATCTTATTCACTACCTCTTTCATTACCAGGTGAGTACATTCAATAACTATATCATAATGGTTTGTGAACTATCAGAGTTTGCTATTTCACACTGTCGTAGAAGAAATAACAGCTCTGGTTAGTGAGAATGTCAAAGAGGGAGCTTCGGTATAATTCCTAGGTGCCTTTCATAACGTGGACGGTTATATTGCGTTTCCGATTACCATTTCAAGTACCAACGATTATCTACCGCTCGATCATTTTTACGTATTTGCTGGCGGAAACTAAAATGGTGAGAGAAGTAAATGTAAGAATATCATTTGTTGTTGTTGTTTTTGTTGTTGTTGTTGTTGTTGTTGTTGTTGTTGTTGCTGCTGTTGTTGTTGTTGTTGCTGCTGCTGCTGCTGCTGCTGCTGCTGCTGCTGCTGCTGCTGTCGTCGTCGTCGTCGTCGTAGAAATGGACTGTAATGTGCTGTATGAGCCTTAGTTTGTAGCTGTGCGTCGTACTCACATAAGAATCAGAGAATTAGGGCCAGAAGACACAATGTATATATATTTAAATTTACATGTCTACTTTAATACACTTTATGATGTGTAGGTATGTAGGAATGTTCTAAATCGTAAAGACCAGACCACAGTCACGTGTGAACTCATATTCCATTCCATGATGGTGATATTCTAGTCGAGGATGATCATAATACAAAATAATGACGTTATTATAGGTATTTACGATACGATACCGTTACGGGTCACTGTTTCGGATAATATCGGAAACAGGGACCCGTAACGGTATTTTTGACTATCGTAAATACCTATAATAACGTCATTATTTTGTATTATGATCATCCTAGACTAGAATATCACCATCCTGGAATGGAATATGACTTCACAAGTGACTGTGGACCAGACCGTTTAACGGTTGCGTGCACTCTAAGTGATGTGTTCAGTTCCTGAACACTTAATTGTAACAGATTTTGAACGCAGTATATGTGTTCAATATAAATACTAGAACGCGTGTGTTCAGATTTAGAACACAGTGTTTTTATTTTGAACGCATAACATATGTTCAAAATCTTATAAACCAGAACACTGTTGACGCATCAGAACACTGTAACAGTTTTTGAACACTAAGTAAGTGTTCAGAACAAAAATAGAACACAATGCATTCTAGATCTAAACACTAGTGTTTTATGTTTTTTGGCACAAACGACGCTCATGGGACGCGTCCGAAGCGTCAAAATCTTTAGAGCGTGGATCTGCACTCCGTTTTAAAATAGTACAACATCAGCACTCGGAGATTTTTCATCCACAAACAAACAAACTGTCAACACAAAACATGTCAGTTTGACAAGCTACTAGCACACCCTGTGTGTATCCATATATCAACACAAAACATGTCAGTTTGACAAGCTACTAGCACACCCTGTGTGTACCCATATATCATATATTAAACATACGATGAAAGAACTTGAACACGCCAGGGAACTTGGCAACGTAGTTTGGATGCCAACGTGGTCTCTAACTAAACCAAGTCCATCTCAAGACTTCCGAGTGCCGACTTTCACTATACTGAGGTGGAAATTGTAACGATACCGTATAGGAACTAGACGAGCTACAACGATAACTCTTTAAGGCGCCCTCACACATCCGTCAGCCCCCTACGACAACTCGTGACCACAATCAATGTCTTGCACAATACTTGACTGTTTGTTGTTTCAATAACATGTTACTTGTATTTACACGATATTGATTTATGAGATAGATACATTTACAGGAGTATTTCGACTACAGGTCGCGATGGAGCTCCATTAGTCGGATCATAGACCCTAGGTGGAGGGTCTATGGTCGGATCAGTGGATGTTTACACTTACGGCTTAATGCGTTATAATGTGGGCAAATAACTAGTGAGTTTGTTCTTGAATTAGCAAGCTACTAATTAATGCAAAGCTGGTTAATGCAATTCCGATAAGAAATTGATATCAGGTAAGAAATAGAAGCAAAATAACAGTGAGAGGAAACAGTATAACTTTATTTGAAATATACATTAAATAATATTAGAAATCCGGAAAATCGCGAGAACAAAACTGATTATTTGTCCTTTTCCCTGTGCTTTAATGCACGAAATATATCAGCTTTAAGAAAAAAACTTCAATTTGAATATTCCCTAGCCTGGTGAGTACGTGACAATTTGATCATTTGTCTGATTTTATGACGTCAACAGAAATGGATAAACAAGGTGAAAATATCCCACCTCCGTATCCGGGACCGGACTCTTACCAACAACAACAACAGACACAGTATTCAACACCTGGTCAATATTCAGCCACGGGTGCCACAACTGTTGTGGTTCAACAACCTACGGGTAAGAAAGTTATAAAACTTCCTAAATGCAAAACAGATAGCACATGTATGTTGATGATGACTATGATACGATGAGATACTGGTGATAAGTACTGTCCTTAACCAGATCGTTATGCTAATAAGGGTTATTCATATGCAATGATTCGATAAGTTTTAATCACAAGACTATGGTGTTTGTGTACCAAATTCTATTTTAAAAAAATCCTAATTTTGATAACTACTAACAGACGCCCATTTCACAAATTCTTCAGAAAATGACGTGTACTTACTATTTACTACAATACATTTACAGCTGGGTTGACTGTCCAACCCACATACAGAGACTATCCTGTGAATCAGCGATGCCCTTCTTGCCATCAGGATGTTGTGTCACGATTAGATTACAGCGTTGGTCTGATGGCGTGGATGGTGGTTGGCATCATATGTCTATTTGGGTAAGCTTTAAATGAATCTTTACTGAATAGGTGATATTCCGGTTTAATATTTTCACCCACCCTCATGCAGTCATTTTCGAAAGAAGTATCACAAGAGGGCGCCCTAAACGTGAAACGGGGGAGGGGGTCCTGAAAAGTATATAAAGAGGTCAACAAAATACGACTAAACAACTCCGTGTGTTCCTAAAAATAACGTCATCAGAAGCATCATTAGTAGAATGTTTAGGCTTTTTTGAGTATGTGACCAATGTTTGCTTGGACTCACTAGGAAGGATGATATTTGCAAATTGAAACTATACTAGTACTCCTGTATTATAACCCTCACTGACAGTTGTAGCGCTGTTTCCGAACAGCGCTCCTAGTGGTCAAACTTTTCAATTTTTTTGTCTTTTTGATAACTGACATATAAGAATTCAACTTTCATCCATACTAAGTACTGCTCGAATTTATTCTCGACAACACATTTACATGTTATTCCCCAATATTTTTCTTCGTTCAGCCAAGAAAAATACGAGTGACCTAGGGGTCTTTGTCACTACGAGTCGATAGGCAAGTACTTACAGCCCTTAGGTCACGAATATTTTCCAGCTGAATGAAGAAATATGTTGTGAAGTAATATAATATTACCATCGTCAGTAATATACAAATAAAATCGGGAAAACAATGGCAATTTTAAGCGCTTTGACTTATTTCGAACACAGCAGAACTAATGACGTAGACACGGGTTGTGGTGACATGTACATAGAACGACCAGCGTATATATTCCATATTTTTGTTGTTGAACTTGGCTAGTGCGCACGCATGGTATAAATGTAGTTGCATATGTACTAAGGTCGACAAAATAAGAAGCAGATTCATTGTGAATGTTTCCCCCCCCCCTTTTTGTTATCATTAATGATAATAAATTCTCTTAGAGAATTTCAAATGCTATTTTTTTGTCGATACAGTATATCATTACTTTGATAGTCTGCTAGCATTCCCGTATACTACTTTATCAATTACATGTACATTTTTCCTACGAGAACTGATCAAAGTGTATACTGCTGTGTAATCAGCGATATTTAGTTTTCCTTGACATCCCTAACATTGATTCCTTTACTCATTCCAGTGGTTGGATACTGTGTCTGTGTTTCATACCATTCTGCATCCCTTCCTTGAAGGACGTCACTCATTACTGCCCCAATTGTAATACCGTCCTTGGTAAATATAATCGACTCAGCTAGATATCCATGTACAAGTGCAGAAACGACCGTGATGAAACGCCGACGACTTGCAGAATGGAGAACGCCAAGTTCACTGTAAAATGATTGTCTTTATACTATAGTTGCATATTCAACTTACTATAATGCAAGATAAAAGTATATCCCAAACTCTAAACAAAGAAATTATCAACAAGAACTACCAACCTGAATCGCCAAATATTAATAACAAGCAGTCTGCGAGATGCTGAAAGTGGCTAATTTACCTCAAGGATTTATTTGTATTAATATACATACATACATACATACATACATACATACACACACACACACACACACACACACACACACACACACACACACATACATACATACATACATACATACATACATACATACATACATACATACATACACACACATTGTTACTTACCATATATATATATATATATATATATATACACACACACACACACACACATATATATATATATATATATATATATATATATATATATATATATATATATATATATATATATATCCGAAAACCCACAAAAAAAGTTATTTTGCAGCTGTAAAAGAGAAGCAAGTTGTCATTTTCCTGCAGAAAGTTAATAAAATTAAGATGTATGTGCCAAATGTTGATTTTGAATAAGATGATGAAAAAAGACAACTTTTGATTTAATAAATTTCATTAATTAATATTCATTAATCATGATGTTAATTATTTATTTATTTACATTTAATGTTATATGTGCTGGAAGTGTTGCAAATTAAATGTTTTGCATAAGTTCAGACTAGGATTAAGATTCAGAAGAGAGAAACAGTTATTTGACAGACTTATACTTGAAAAGTGGACAAGAAAAAATAAGCTAACAATCTTATCCTCATGGTTCCACTGATAATACAATGTACCACTCTAATTTGAGAATCTTGGATTGACACTATGGTCTTTACTGTCCATTATTTTATTTTAGTATTCACTCGATTGGCAGACGATTCTTAATATATTCTGCAATCTTCGGTAGTGCTTCCACACGTTCTTTCAGAGCTTTGAGTTTGGGGAAGTCATCCAAAACATTATCGACAGAGAACTTTATCATCATGTCATAACGTACGGTCAACGAAGGTCAGGTCAGCCATTGTCAACTGTTGGATGGAATAGAATTATATATATATATATATATATATATATATATATATATATATATATATATATATATATATATATATATATATATATATATATATATATATATATATATATATATATATATATATATATAACTCGGTGAGTATCAATCTGCTATAAGACAGTGCTCTATACCGCAGTGGCAGAGCGTAATAGTTTTGGTAGTACTGGAACTCTTTCTTGGGTGTAACTCGGAGTTTCACGCATATTGCGATCATCAGACACTCATATATATATATATATGATATTATATTATATTATATTATATCAGGATAAGAAATGAGTTTACCATATACCTGAATAGTATCTCAAGGAGTGAATATATCGAGTCTGTGGAAATATGTTGTTACCAGGAGTACAGGGCATTACACTACATTGATACTACACGACACTACACTACACGACACTACACTACACTACACTACACTACACTACACTACATTACACTATACTACACTACACTACACTACACTACACTACACTACACTACACTACACTACACTACACTACCGCGTATAATAGTCAAATGTAAACTTCAATTATTTACTCTGTAATTCCTAAATTGTGTGGGGGTTTTCAATCACAAGGACCGAGGGACAGCAGGCTCGGGCTGTTGCATAAAATGGGACCACCCCCCCCCCCACCCCCCGATTCTGTTGTCTTATCTAAAACTTGACCCTCCCTCAAGTTTGTTCTCTAAAATATGACCCCACCAAGTAGTTCAAAATATGGGTTAAAATGCTGTCAGAAATGTTAAAGGACACGAGTCCCAGAATCAATGGTAAGGACGTAATCCCACCGCTGGCACCATGTTGAAAGTTTTAAAGGCATTACGTTAGGTCCCAAGTCTAACGCAATGTGAATTTTGTGTGATGGCGCTGCATTAATAAATACATGTGCTTGGATCTTATTGGCATTAGTTAAATTTTGACATAAAAACCTACTAATGATATCATAAATATAAAATGTCGCCACTTACAAATGATTTAACGTACAGTCATCCAAACTTAAAGAATGTTTGACACCTAAATTTAGTCAGAAATATACTGCTTTACAAACTCTTTCAGTAGAAGGTGGCTATGGCAAGTCGTTCAGGCCAAAAGTATTATTCTTATTGTGGCTGTAGTATTTGTATTTTTTTTTCATTTTAACCATTTATGTGGGTTTTTTTTATTTATTTACAGGATTTATTTTGTTTTATTTTTCGCCACGAGTATTTTCCGGCTTACTAGTAATAAAGAAAAATGTTGGAGAGTAACTTAATTATATCAGCGCCAGTAATATCAAAGAAAATCGGGCAATTCGAAAGTAATGGTAATTTTGAACACTTTATCTCATATTTCGAACACAGCAAAACCAGTGACATAGACACGCGTTGTCATTACGTAGACACGCGTTGTCGTGACGTAGACACGCGTTGTCGTACGTAGAACGGCGAGAGTGTAATTATATTCCATACTATTTTTGTTCACATTGGCTCGTACGTGCATGGTATAACAGTATTCATTCTATTCTATTCATGTATACCTGTATTGTAGGACAAGTTAAGAGGTAATTCTCAGTTTATTTATTTCTGTTAGAACATGTCAACACTACAACGCCAGCCATGCATGCGTGGCCACGATGTACCAAAGATGCGAAATATGCTATGAGAGATAGAGTTGAAAGAACATGCATGTGACGTCACAGTGTATTCGAACATTCCAAGTTGGACTTGACACAGCGCAGTGCGTGAACACAGAAATGATCATCATGGTGTTACAATAGATACTTCACGTAACACGTCATTACTTCAAGCAATGACCATGTAAACAATGATCACATGGCTGCTGTAAAAGATGTCGCAAACTTAGAGAACGTTGCTTTGCTCTCGTCAAATTATGGGGTAAGAATGTGTAAACCATTTGCACGTTTTTCTTTTCAAGTGCTCGTTTACCTTTTCATATCATGCTAGGGCGGAACACTAGATACATATCTCTCCAATTGCATACCTATATTAGAAATTCTAGATCTCAGTGAGTGTGCTACTGATATCACATGGCAGCGATTATACTAAGTGATGAGACATGTTTCTATTGATGGACTTTTAATTAGATTGAAGTATTTTCATTAACCCATCAAAATCGGATTATTCTATATAGATAGAAGATATTATTTATTCAGATAACCTGAAAGTCAAGTCATCGTTCGGTTTATTTAAACGTTGGCAGACGTGTACAGTAGAACTAGTTTATCCGACCACAATCAATATTTCAAATAAGGTAAGTTAAAGTTAGATTGCAAGCCCACGAATACGTATCTGAGTATTGGTGGAATTCGGGAAAATTAATCAAACTGATGGTTCATAGTTTCCTTCTGACTTTAATTGCCATTTTTATGTCATTCAGATTGTTCAAATATAATTATGAATTGAGAGTATCACCAACATGTATTCATCATACGCAACCCCCCCCCCCCCCTAAAGCTTTTAACCGGCCGACCAAACCACGTAACCGTCGAAATAAATTATATATATTGAACACATATTGCCTGGCCTATATTCGGGCTATAGCACCCGTTCATTACCCCCGAGGGACTGTGAGTTACCAGAATCACATGCTATTTCATAATAGCATGTGATTCTGGTAACTCACAGTCCCTCGGGGGTAATGAACGGGTGCTATAGCCCGAATATAGGCCAGGCAATATGTGTTTTATAATATACCTCATGCTGTGAACTCGAGGTGGCAGACGACATCGTTAGAAGCTGCCATTTTGGCTTGCTGTGAACTCGCGGTGGTCACGTGACCATGTAATAGTTGATGGAACTATTTCCCTAGGGAAATAGTCATTCTATTTTCCTACCACGTGACTGATTCTAGCGAATCATGGCACAGCATTATCACTAGGTATGTTATAAATATATATATGTGTGTGCGCGTGCGCGTGCGTGCGTGCGTGCGTGTGTGCGTGTGTGTGTGTGTGTGTGTGTGTGTGTGTGTGTGTGTGTGTGTGTGTGTGTGTGTGTGTGTGTGAATGAATTTCCTGAATTTATATCTTTTATTTCGACGGTTACGTTTGAATTCATCAATCACATAATCGGTTCGTTTGAATAAACCAATCAGGCGATCGGTACATTTTTTGTCAGGCAATTGTAGTTTATCTAAGCTCTTGTACACGTATGTCATCTGTTGACCTTTGAACCTTTAAATATTTGATTGTAATTCTTTCTTCAGAGAAAGATCTGTATTAATGTAATGAACACAAAACGTCTGAAATTGAAACCAATGCCCGCTGACAGAAAGATAAAGATAAAAGACCTGAAATTCAATCTCATTTCATACGACAGGAAAGAGGTGTGTATCAAAGTTTTGTTTTTGTTACCATAGCTACCCTCTGACAATATCAGCTATATGTAAATAACTGGGGTAGGAGTAACATTCAAACTGATTACACTATTCACATATGCATTCCAATATGATACGTAGGTTGGCTAGCTTGCTTGTTGTTCGATTCAATCTTACAGGTGATTCACCATGAGCATTCAGTTTCGATGAGACAAGATGTTGATTTCAGCGAAACTTATCAACAATAAGACTTACAAAATTAGTTTTATGAAAATTGTATCAACATTTTAACTATCTCTCTGACGTCTCGAAATGCATAGTGTCACGTAAACGTTACTACATTGGCCGCATTGATAATCTCTCTCTCTCTCTCTCTCTCTCTCTCTCTCTCTCTCTCTCTCTCTCTCTCTCTCTCTCTCTCTCTCTCTCTCTCTCTCTCTCTCTCTCTCTCTCTCTCTCTCTCTCTCTCTCTCTCTCTCTCTCTCTCTCTCTCTCTCTCTCTTTCTCTCTCTCTCTCTCTCTCTCTCCAACCATAGAGTTATATGTTCCAATGTATTGACATTAGTCAGTATGCCTCCCTTATAAAGTGGATAACTTGCATGTTGGATACAGCAAGGTATATCAAAGAAAAAAATACAAGGTCGAAAGATTCATTACAAGACAGCAGAGCTAAACTTGTCGTTGATGATGATGATGACAGAAGTCTGTCTTTATCTAAGAGTTTGTCTTCATCGAGAAGCTTATGGTCAGACAATGAAGAAGATAACGAAGGGTTGTGCGCATGTCCAATCAGTTATTCATCAGAAGAGCAACCATCTACACTAAATGACAGATTTAGAACAGATATGAACGAGTTAGGCGCCCTCAAGGAAGACTCTAAGGATCAAGTCGGTCCCATTGATGACGAAAACTTGGAGATAGGCATCAGTTTCTTCCAATCTGATACTACCCTTGCTAAGATTATTAATGATACTATCCAAAAGGTCGATGACGCCGCCAACGGTAACATTTGTCTCCCAAATAAAATGAGTGTGGTCCAACGAAGGATGACTGTTCCCGTACTCGCTGAACGATTCAACAAAAGAGCCTTCCACAGGGACTTTCAGCAAGAATTTTTAAATAAATTTGAACAAATTACAGGTACTGACTGATATATTTCACACCCCACCCCACCCCCCGCCCAAAAAAAAATCCGTGTTTATCATCTCCCTTGATGGTCAAAAGTCATAAATAGTGTTGTCTATCTCCCGATCAGGATAAACCATATACCTCGATCTTGGATAATTAGCTGGATCGGGGATCATATTGTGTTTAGGGGTACAAAACACCCATTTAAAAGTAAAATCTATCTTGTAGGATGAAAGCTAAAATGGCTCAATCCCCCCCCCCCCCTCCGTTAAAGTTTTGTTTTGTAACCTACATTGCACTAAAGATCTCGCCCATTAATGATTTTTCTATCACAACAGGCTCTTAATTCTCAACTCCATCACTGTAAAACACTAAAACAAATTCTAGAGGCCCAGGGGGTTACACAAACCAGCAGTCGATTTGAAGATCTTCAAGTGATGAAAGTTTTGGTTCCATATAATTATTTTTGTGCCAGTAACAGTAACCTTTCGAGAATACATCTTTCTCTTTTCTAAATGAATTCACTGTTCATACTTTCATCTTGTCTGTAGGTCGAACCCAAATCCAAACATCACGAGCAGAAGAAAAACATGATAATACTGCCGATGACGTCAGTGAGTCACAGGGTCAACTTGTACACGGCAGAGGAAAATGGAAACATGTGATACGTCTAGGACGTGTCAAGTGTTCTTTGAAAATCTGCGTCACGTCAGCAATCGTCGGCATTATTATAATAGTGTTTTACTTTATCTGATGTTTACATACAAACAAATTCTGAGCTAGCTATTTTATTTATTTATTTTTTTTTTGAGAAGGGGAAAGGAAACCATGTCAGTTTTTGATTTACCAATCCGAGCAGCATAATCTGAGAAAATTTTATATAAAATGACCATGTTAGATGGATATACATTATTTGAAGAAATCGTCAAATTATTTCCAACTTTATATTGAAACCTCAAAATGGTGAATGGTGTCAGGAATTATGCCATTCGAATCTACGATCAAACAGAAGTTTATTGTTATCTTTTTGACAGAGAATACCAAAAATATTTTTTTCAAATGACTGTCCCTTTTTTTAGTTCTTTTTTGTATTTGTTATTAAACAACAGAGTTTTTTTCTATGCAGACAAAAATGTGGCATATGTAGATTTTCGACTCTTCGCGGAGTATGAATGGTGGCAGGGGATGAGCACATGATCCTCCCCCACCCTTCCCCTCTCCATTTGTGCTACCAACCGACTGACTAACACAGTACTCTGAAGCAGACTCTCTATAAAGTTAAAATTAGTCGAAAAGGGGCAAGGGGTATCAAAGGGGGTGGGGGGGGGTTAAAACCGCAGTACATATCTATATACCTTACTATATAAGTGTGTTCTTTTCCGGAGACCAGAGTTATTAGACAGGCCACATAGACTGTCAGAGTGATGTATAAGGGTACTATTACTTTCTAGCATTTCGTAACAATGCATCCATCCATCCATCCTTACACACACACACACACACACACACACACACACACACACACACACACATACACACACACACACACAAACTCACGCACATACATACATACATACATACATACATACATACATACATACATACATACATACATACATACATGCATTCATGCATGCATGCATGCATGCATGCATGCATGCATACATACATACATACATACA
This sequence comes from Glandiceps talaboti, assembly GCF_964340395.1. Classification (NCBI taxonomy): domain Eukaryota; kingdom Metazoa; phylum Hemichordata; class Enteropneusta; family Spengelidae; genus Glandiceps; species Glandiceps talaboti. The sequence goes on along the minus strand of NC_135562.1, from coordinate 12,562,776 downwards.
TACATACATACATACATACATACATACATACATACATACATACATACATACATACAATGTACATACATACATACATACATACATACATACATACATACATACATATATACATACATACATACATACAATGTACATACATACATACATACATACATACATACACACATTAATACACACACACACATACATACATACACACACAGACAGACACACACACACACACACACACACACACTCACACACACACACACACACACACACACACACACACACACACACACACACACACGAACCAACACAACGACCGTCTAATCAGTGTTGTATATTTAATCTATTTAGTTCAGATACTCAAATTAATCATGATTTACCAGAGGTAAGACCTTGTTCCAATCTGTTTCACATGCATTAACGACTGTCAGGAATTGATGTGTTTTTTCGAACAAGGTGACTAATCATGTATATTTCCACAAACAATTAGCCGCATTTAGAAACAGATATAGAATTACTTGTTCAGTCTTTTCATAAGTACATTTTAGCTGTTTTTTTCTCTCTCAATATCTCCTGACTAACTGTGTTTTTGTTATCACGTTCTTAAGGCCCATCAAAATCTGATAAAATAGATAACAGATAAATGATCACTTTCATAACACAATCCGACCAACAGCAATTAACTATGATAAACATGCGTCAATGTGATAAATTCAGATTTATGATAGTGGGGTATTGTTTCCCCATCAGGTCAGAGTTCACTCCGGAATACAACGATTCTGTATGTATCTGATGAATTATAGGCTTACGCGTCAAAACTGTACGTTGGGCATAGTATATGGACAATTCAAAGATGTCAAAATTAATACAACGACTCCTCGTGCTGTTTGGCGTTTTCTGGGTCATTTTATTATCTCAGTGGTTAGTTGTTTCTCGATGTGGTGACAACAAAACATGTGTGAATATATTGGGGTCTGATCTAATCCGCTCATGGCAGACATTGACGGCAAATTCAGTGCACGTGGTTGATGATTTAGAGAGCGAACCAAACCGAGAACCGTGTGAATGTGGAGAAGCGAAGTCCATAGGTTTGGACAGATCGGCCGAGCAACGAAGACGGGTCGAATTAGCAGATTGGAGAAGACAGCACCAGTACACCCACAATCCTCTATCGATGTGTGAGGCTTTCTCACCTTTCCGTTACCCAGGGAGTGGTGTCGTGGTAGAACCACTTAAATCAACAAAACTCCACGGTTTGGCGTTACATTCACTTGCAAGCAATATCGATGTTCCCAGAGATAAAGTCGACATCAAGTTACGATGTCGCTATTTGAGAGGAGTGTTGGTAGTGCATGCCAACGAGTTAACGTCGAACACTGTCGTCAATGGTAACCATACAGAACATCTTTGTATTACATTCGACAAGTTCGACATTGCATTGATAAACTCTGTATTGTCAAATATAGAATATCGGAACACTGTCTACAACATCGAAATACGTGATGTGGTTGACATAACATGGTGGGTATTCGCTATTTCTGTTCATATTCACATTAAAAGTCCAACGTTGCCAATACTGTATGATCCGGGTCCTTTAGGAGATCTTGGGTCAATGGTTACCATCATAACAAAAACGTTCGAACGTTATGATGCCGTGAGACGATTCATCGAAAGCGTTCGCAAGTTTTATCCTAAAATACTTATCATCGTGGCAGACGATTCACAATTTCCACAGAAACTGAATATGACGAATATTAAACATTACATAATGCCTTTCGCAGAAGGATGGTTCGCTGGCAGAAGTTTGGCCCTCAGCCAAGTGAAAACCAAGTATTTTGTCTGGGTTGACGACGACTATATTTTCACGGCGGGAACACGTCTGGAACGATTCATTAATAAGTTTGAAAATCCAGACTTGACAGTCGATTTAATCGCAGGTACTTTTGGTGACATAAACGGCAAAGTGTTGATGGAAAATAGTTGCTGGGGTTGTCGGGTTACACAATTGGTACGTGGTGACAAAACTGGAGGGGATTGTATGTTATATTTCACAGAAATGGTGTACGGACGACTGAAGAAGTACCCGCAGTGTTACTTCACCGACAGGGCCATGAATTTCTTTATGGGTCGAACAAACAGAATACGAAATATTGGGTTTGATCCCTTCCACAAGAGAGTTGGACATAGCGAATTTTTCTTCGATAGTTTTGGAAAGATTCGTATGGTTTCTTGTAACGACGTGAATATATACCACATGCAGGACTACACAAGTTCTCGATATAAGTCATTCCGATTTGCCGATGATATCGAGAAAAAGATCAAACACACTCTCTTTAAGAATAACTTGAGATGTTACAGATTGTGATATTAGAAAATAGTGCACATGCATGCAGTCAAATTCAGTCATTTAAATATCATATCAAAATAATTTTGTTTCACAATGCATAACTATGTGGAGTCATGATGGGCGAATGTGGTTTGCTATGCCGGCTTGGAATCTGCAGGTTGCAGGTTCGAGCCCCATCGCTGCCGTTTGTTCCAGAATGCGGCCAGAGTCCTTGGGCAAGATTTGAAAAATGATCGTGCACATCAGTAACCCAGCTGAATAATTGGGTATCTGGTACGATAGAGGTTGTGATGTGAATGCTTTAATCCTATGCGCTTATAAAGGGATGCAATGGATTGTATCTCCCCAGGGAATTGAGGAAGTATAAAGGGCGTTTGTGCCACTATAGATCTGTGTCAGGGATAATAATTATAAAGCGCTTTGAGCACAAAGTGGGAAAGTACTATATAAAACCAACATTATTATATATTATTATGTAACTTTGCAAATGCTTTGACTTTGCAAATGCTTTGGTTTTAAAGCGTAAGGTCATTAAGTGCGCATGTGCAGCTTTCTGTTAACATGTAGTTCACACATGCGTCAAAGAAAGCTATGATCCTTTAAATCCCAATTTCCTTGTATCAGTTATAATTGAGATTCATGGGTACATGGTAAAACAGTTTTCATCATTGACATTAATAACATTATAAAATTAATTAAGTCAACTGCTTTGTGAGCAACGGTTGAATGTTATTCATCTAATTGTGTGATTTATGCATGTGTGCTAATTACTCTCATAAGACAGTGTTCGACCACTGCTGGGCAAGGCTTTTACCGTATTAATCGTCCGGTGCCAAGTAAGATGGTGAATGAAACAAAATGTGTATGTGGTTGATATGTGTTGAGTAATTGTGGTAAAAAGACATACGCTTCATTTGGGAGATGGGTTTGTACTTCTTGTTCTGGGTAAATTAAGTTCACGATAGGGAACTTGCAAACCCGCCATGTTGAATGTTGCATCATGGGAAATGTGATAACGAATACTCACCTATTAGTATTGTAAACAATGTTGATACATTGTTTGTAACCACAAATAATCAATTCAGTCACCCTGACCATTGTGCAAGGTTTATTTTACCACTAGCTCCAGATTAGATATTATGATAACCACAGATAATCCCATAGTCCTTTGCGTCTGAGCATGCTCAGTCTGGATTGCAAGTTCCCTATTGGATGATGAGGTGAGGTCAATATTCTATGAAACATATATGGCTCCTCTGTTCTCTCCATATTACTAATAGCAGTTGCTGTCATAAGCACACCTAACTAATACATTATCCTGCTAAACCTCATTCATTTTCACATTTCATTTTAAATCCTGTTTGATTTACATAATTTATTTACATACATTTTGAAAGTACATTTATCATTTGGGTATGTAATGATTTATTTGTTGATAAATCCTGCTTAAGACTATTATCACCATATTTCATTAACCTATTAATTATAAAATATTGAAAATATTATTTATGACAATAACAAGTCTTCATAGAAGACACACCCCTTCAAATACTTCACTTCTATGTGACAATCGCAATATTATTTAAAAGATATTGGTGCCAACATATAAATACTACAAAGCAGCTGTGAGCAAATATTGAGCAAATATTCACATGATTTACAAAAGACTTTGTCTTACCAAAGTCAACCCTGATATCACGCAAACAAGCCAAATTCAATGAGGTTGTCATAATTTGGGATGGATAAAAGCTTGTATAGTTATCGCTTGCAATGTATGTTTGTCAAAAAACAAAAGGGCACTTCATATTATATAGGACATCCATTGAACCACAGTCACCTGGTGCAGAAGATCTGAGAGAAATAAAACATACAAAATACAATAAAGAGACTCCTGTGTGAACTAACTGATGCGTAATGCAATAATATTTTCAGCGTAGAGAGCATGAGTTGAAAATCTTGTGACATACAGGGCTGGCTTGGATTACACTCCCTTGGCTAGAGTAATCTCTGTAGTATTTTTTTTTTTTTTTTCTCTCAGATCACTTGCACCAAGTGCCCATATATTGAACTGTAAGAACACTGTTCACCAATAGCTTTGAGTACTTCCAGTCGAAGAATGAACGATAAAATGTTGATACATTACGGAACTTGTCCCCATGCACCGACAAAGATTTAACTATTGTCACAATATTGTCTACGCAGTGTCAAAGTTGAATGTTTCTATTGTGATATTAATGCCGCTGAACCGGCACACAATATTGTGTGTTGCAACCAAACCCTTTCTATTGGATTGTATGTATCATGACAGGTACACATACATAGTGATACATAACACTGTCACAACCGACCTTGGTAACTGTTGGAGGCGCCATATTTGAAATTTGTTATGATTGAAGTTATCAGTAATGATGCGGAAAAGTGCGGGACATCTTTGATTTGATCTGACCCTACTAAATGTTATACAAAGACACAAACCTACTCTGGTAATGTATCTGTATGTTGCAGTAGATCATCTGCTATACTTTGATTGGATGCACTGTAAAGCACAAATTATTGGATTACTACACATTAACTTAGAATGCTAAAAGCGAAACTAGAAACAAACACGAACAAAACAATCTTCCTTTTTTCACAATTTTATTATAATATAAAAGAAACAAAATACACAGCAGAACTGAGCAAAAGATGACCATAATACATTTAAATATCTCCTTCAATTAAAATCTTAATGGAATGGTCTATTTTTGAGTACAATTTAGGTAAAACTAATCCTTACAACAATGGGGCTGAAACATTACCAAGATGGTTTACAAAGTACACATCAGTTCTGCAATATGAAAAGTTTTTAAAACAGGCCAATTCATTTTGGAAACTCTAATATACATCAATGATAAGTTCATCTATGGCCCAATCTTCATGGCTTCCATCAGGCATATATCTTCTGATTATTATGGGAATTTTTCTAGCCCTGTAAGGTAAAGTGGATGACACATTAAATACAACTAAATTTGACTATTAAGGGTCCCAGTTAGCTGTCTCAAGCTTGCTGTGCTAAACTACCAAAGGCCTAAAAAAATTGTGTGGTTCCAATTACAAATTACACTCAGTTTTAGAATAGGTGGGGTATAGATTTATATATATATATCATGTGTGATTGTCTAGTTAAAACAGTTATGTTTTCCATTGTTTTCCATATGGATTCTGGGTTATTGGTTTTTTCCCATCAGATGTACAGCCATTACACATTGGAAGAACAGTTTCATATTGTCTTTTTAAGTTGATGTCAATTTCCATATCCAGTATTTTTGTGAGACTTCACAATTTTCACAATTTTATATTTCTTTCCTGAATACATTAAAAAAGGTTTAGGTTTGGTGGTGAAAAATTAGGTGGTCGAGCAACTGGAACCAAATAATTTTATTTTTATTCCTAAGCAACCAGTTTCTTTGTTTATCATAGTGTAATCTTTCACTCCATGGTGTTTAAATTGTAAACAAATTGTTGATAAGACCAAGGCTGGCTAGTCTAACTCTAAGTGACGATCGCACAATGTCAGACAAGCTCAATAAGTGGACTTTGTAACCTACTAACTAAACTTAAAACACACCTCTTTAAGTTAAAATGTATCATGAATTGTGATTTGGTTATTTGACTCAGAGTACAAAATTTATATTATTTTAGTGGTCATTTACGTTCGTTTTAATATTTGACATTTTTAAGGCTTTTATAACAAGTCTCAGTCTATAATTTTAATGACCATTCACTATCCTTTTAACATTTGACATTTTAAGGGTCTTAACGGTATACTTGTTTTTGTAGCATTCACCTTATTTATGTTTTTGTATTTAATGTGCAGCGCTTTTGAATATTTTAAATAGAAAAGGCGCTTTAGAAAATAAATAAACTTAAACTTAAACTTACTAACCAGTGCATGGTTGGTGGCCTGTGTTATATTTTAACAAGCCATGTCCAAGTGTTTAGCAATAGCGGAGACTTGTCTGATTAAATAGTTTTGACTTTATTGTGCGTTACAACGTAGACTTTATTGCTTTAAACAGGGGAAGTCATCACAAGTGGGTAGTTTTAGCACAGACTTTGACAGGAAAACTTGGATGGTTAAAAAATAAAGTTGGATGGTTTAAGAATTATCTTGTACTTGCTGCTGTCGGCAAAATACGTAACAACTTTATTGTATGTGAGAATGAGTGTTCATGGACCCTGAGTTCATAAACTCAAATGAAAATATCTACTAACAGAGTAAAATATTTTTTGAAGTGGATGTCAATGTTGTCACTGATGTCTCATCTGCACTGTCAAGTGCGTAATACAATGACAAAAGAAATGCTGCCAAAACATCAATGAAACTTTGGGACTCACTTCCAACACATATTTTGACTTGGCAAGTAGAAATTTTCGTTTGAAACTTATTGAAAACTACAAAAAAACAAGTCATTGAGAATGACATAGTCCCCGCTATGATTGGGTTTTAAGGAATTATCACTACTCTGATTACGCAACAACACTTGTGAACCTAAATCAAACAGACTTAGATATGTTGTGTCTGCTTGTTGGACATGGAACATGCCTACAACAATAAAGGATTGGTCGGGTATGGGGATCATATCACGATGAAAATGGATATGCACATGTATGTCATAGAACACTGTCCTAATACCAACTTTGAATGTGATCTGTTCAAGCATGTCTGAGTTATGGCTTTGGACATAGAAAAATCGCAAACAAAATGGCTGCCAGGCGGCCATATTGGATCATATTACAACAACAATGAATATGCACATGTATGTCATAGAACACTGTCCTAATACCAACTTTGAATGAGATCTGTTCAAGCATGTCTGAGTTATGGCTTTGGATCGACATAGAAAAATCGCAAACAAAATGGCTGCCAGGCGGCCATATTGGATCGTATCACAACAACAATGAATATGCACATGTATGTCATAGAACACTGTCCTAATACCAACTTTGAATGAGATCTGTTCAAGCATGTCTGAGTTATGGCTTTGGACATGAAAATTCACAAACAAAATGGCTGCAAGGCGGCCATATTGGATCGTATCATGACAACAATGAATATGCACATATATGCTATAGAACACTGTCCTAATACCAACTTTGAATGAGATCTGTTCAAACATGTCTGAGTTATGGCTTTAGACAGGGAAAATTTGCAAACAAAATGGCTGCTAGGCGGCCATATTGGATCGTATCATGAAACAAATTGACGTGCATATGTATGCCATTGTATGTTGCCCCTGTACCAAGTTTGAAAAAAATCAGCCCAGGCATCTCCAAGAAACGGCTGCGGACAAACGCACGGACGCACAGACAGACGGAACCCAATCCATAAGTCCCCGTCCCGGACTTCGTCCGACGGGGACTAAAAACATGTACTTCTCTTGATTCCCTCCACAAGCTATCACACACACACACACACACACTGTACATCTGGAAATTTATGCTATCGTCTTATTTCCGCAGATTTGCTGGAAAACAGTTGTGAAAATAAGTGATGACTGCAATGCCTCTTGTATATGAGCAGTGCACCAGACTTGGTACTTCTGTGAAATCACAAAATTTTGTCATGGCAAAAATATCTAGGTTTACAATATACACATATACTAGGAGGGGGGGGGGGGGCTGAGCTCAAAAGATTGAAATTTGAATCGGTCAGGTCATAGGAACAGGTCATATAGTTTTGGCATATCAGGTCATAGGAACAGTCACCCTAATAACAATACAAAACAAAACAACAACACACGAGGTGAATGCTATTCAATCCCCATTTCAAATACTTGTTTTGTGTAAAGGAAAACTTACTTCAATTCTTTCCTGGCTATTTCCAAAGGATCTGTCTCTCCTTCCAATTCAACCATAACAGGGGCACCCATTCTGTAAACAAAGAATCAAAATTGTAACTCAAAAAGATTCAGTTTTGTTGAATGTCTTCCACTTTTGATCCAACACAACGCCTTCAGAAAGGTCCACCTGAATGGAAAGCATGTGTACAATGTGCCTTGTTATTACTATCATTACAAGGTGTCGTTTTTCTATTTTTATCTAAGAATAAACATTACAAAAGACTTTACATCATGTCACACTATAAGGCACTTCAACAAGTTGTAAAAAGACATACCCAAAGAATTCGGAACACAGTGAATAATAGACTTCATATATTTCAATATTATATTTGATGATAAACATTCATTTCCCTCCACTCCTTCCCTTCTGAAACACACATGGTATAACAAACTTCCTTTTGTCAGTCTATCTAGTATAAGTGCTTATTTTACTGATATGTGAACTCAAGGAATTCAACCATTTTATTTTGGTCACAATTTTGTTTTGATACACCTGTGACCATGTATTATTATACAGAGTCAAATCTAGTTGTTCCTTTGCTCTGCAGATTTTAAACTACTGGCAGACTCTTATGTCAATTCTAATTGTTTGTGTTGGAATCTCCAACTTCATTAAAAGTCCATATTCCTCATTAGACTTACGCTATCTGTAAAGCTCTTGTTCCAAGTACTCTTGCCCGTTCATATTTTGTCATATACGGTGTTGTTATCTTTCTCATTGACTCTTCAGCAATGTCTCCTTGTGGCAGTATATCAATATGTTCACCATCTTCCTAATCATGGAATAAAAAAACGACGATAAGGGATGAGATCATCAATAGATCAATAAAAATGTAAATACTCTTAGTTAGGCTTCAGACCTTCTAAATTACAACTGCAGACATCAGACCATGGACAAATGGAACCTGTTACAAATAGGGAAAGTAAACAACTGAATTGGATTAATAACACTTGGCACAGCATGTTTGAAGTACAGACTTGTATTACATTCCATCATTTGATAAGAACAATTTTCAAAAAGTCAAAGCCAACATAATTTGTAAACAGATTCTACTTTTCCGTGATTTTATCATGCAGTTTTTGTGATCGTGATTTACGTAAGCATTTATTCATTGTTTATACTAAAAATTATAGTTTGAGGCGTGATTGTTTCATTGAAATCATTTTTTTTTTTTAAATTCAACATGTTTTTTTTTTCGTATTTCATTATGTCTGTCCTTGTAAACAACTATTGTGTCATCAGATTGCCTTGTTTCTTGGCGGAATGGTCGTTTGTGTGGATGATGTATGCTTGGTTTTTTTTGCCAATTGCTCCCAAGGTCATGGCGTCTACCAGCAACAGTGCCAAATTTCACTTCATAGATAACATGCAGCTTCCGAGTATGGAGACAGAGCTTTGTTCGCCCACAGCCTGATGTCTGCAGTTGTAAATTAATTGTAATTGGTCAAAATTCAAAATTGCTTCAGACAGCACAATCAATTTCAAATCAGTCACAGCCTTGTTTATAAATGAACATCTGTACACTTACCTCTGGGTTTTCAAGATCATCAAGCCCTGCATCTTCATCGTTCATGGCATCATCCATGTCATCATCATAACTGCAAGTCAAAATTGTGGTATGTACATGTAATTTAGAAACTGACGAATCTATATTTTATCAGGGCTCAAAATTAGCTATAGAGTATATAGGCCAGGGCAAATTGAGAGATCTGAGATATTTTGTCAGGGCTTTAAAATAGCAGTAGTCCAGGGCACATATGATGTAGACATTCAACCTAAATAGTCAATTTACACATACAGTGGTAACGGTAACCGTTACTCTCTTAGAAAATGGCAGTCAATAGAAAATTGCACCTGACAGTGCATTTGTATCATACTATACTCAGGGGTGAACAAATCCACTGGTCCTGGGTCCGGGACTAGCGATTTTTTTGGGCGGACCACACAAATTTTACCTTCTCTGGTCCATCGGACCAGTACCTAACTGTTAATAACAATGTTAAAAAGTCGTCTGAATATATAGATTCATATGCAAGATTTAATGTTTCACATTAGCGGGACCTGGGACCACTAATTCTTTCAGCAGGACCACTGGATTTTTTAAGGCACTGGACTAGGAACCACCAGTTCACAAAATTATTTGTTCACTCCTGATACTCCTAATCTTGCTTGTAGACAATGCACGCGTTTCACTCAACACCGTCCTGCGAAAACCAATGTATCCTATTTTGAGTGTGCCAGCAAAAATGCTGACACATCATAACTAAAGAATTACATATCCCGCTATAAAATATTAGCAATCGATCAAATATGTATTCATTTCACATCTCTTTGACGATAGTAGTCGTGGGTAAGACCACAAAATGTGTCGAATTTCAAACATCCCACTTTACAAATGCCGACTTCCAATAGGCCATCCCACTAAAATAACGGTTGAACTTGTGATTTCGGGTTTTTTGGTCATTCGAACTGGGACTTTTTGTAGCCAAGGCGAGGTAAAATTAATAAATAGTCGATTAATTGCTAATATTTGACCACAGGGTGCATTAATTCTTCAGTTACCAGCATTTCTGGTGAGGCCACCTGGTTTTACGGCTATCTGGGTGTCTTTGCTGTGCGAAGAAGGAAGGGACGATTTACAACAATGTACATGTACTCCGCATGCAAGCAGGACTACCATAGTCCATAACCCATGAACGGTAACTGAAACACATATATGCATTCAACCGAAATGTCGACACACCTATGAGAACGAGGTGTCGAGAAGAGATTTCTGAACAATTTAACTGTTTAAAAGACCGAGATGATACGTATTATACCATCACTTTCATTGTCCATATCCACAAACGTACATGATTCAATTTCAAAGCGACAACAACTACGGTAAACACGGTGGGTTTGTGAAATGCCGTTTATATTTTGTCCCGGTAGTTACATGCCTTTGTTTTGAAACCATTCTCAAGTACATTGTTTCAACTTGCAAAATATTAGTAAATCGTATAAAATTAGGCCTAAACACAACGATAAATGTTGATAAAATGTGCACTCACTTGTCAACATCTTCTTCGTCCGCCATTTTGAATTGCGTTTGTGTGTTTCTAGTTACTTTGCGTTTCTCATCAATAAGTGAGGGCGCACTTCTGTAACCAGAATATAGCATGGGTCAGCATATAGAAGAACTCCAGATCTCAAGCACGGGTGTATTTCAATTTACATGTGTAACAGTGGACCATAATTATCGGAATCACCTGCCTTACTGACGTTTTACACATCTCAAATTATTTCATTGTGAATGTGAATTTCATACCATTTCCCGATACAGAGTTCATAATTATTAATTCGCAAAGAAGGAAGAAAACGAAACGATGAGAAACGCTATTATAGCACTTTACAATATTTTCAATAGACTTCTCTTATCACATTCGTATTAACAGTAACAGAAATATCACCTGATAATTTGGTATCTTTTTTGTTGGAATATTATGATGAATTATTTTTTTAGAACTAGTTGACTAACATTTATGTGTGTGTGTATGTATGTATGTATGTATGTATGTATGTATGTATGTATGTATGTATGTATGTGTATGCATGTATGCATGCATGTAAGCATGTATGTATGTACGTACGTACGTACGTATGTAGGTAGGTAGGTAGGCAGGCGGGTAGGTAGGTATGTATGTATGTATGTATGTATGTATGTATGTATGTAATATGTATGTATATATGTATGAGTGTGTGTATGTGTATGTGTATGTGTGTGCGCGCGCGCATTATGCTATATGTGTGTGTTTCATTATTGTATTGTATTTCATATGTATTTTGCTATTATGTCATATACAAAAAATAACACCAGTTCTAGACCATAGCAGTTTGTCGCTATTGGTTTTGATTGGCTCAAGGTCAGAGAATAGGAATAGAATAATTATAGCAGAGTACAGTCGACCACGATGAACTCAGTCGCCCTTCACTTTTTTTACTTGTTTCTGTGTCAAGTTTGTTATGCATTTGTTATAGATTTAATATATCCACAGAAAATATATAATCCTGTAGGGGTTTAGAATCACAATATGTGCATTGTATTAAATTATGGAAATTTTAATATTTATGATGTCGATTCCATTCCATAGACAGTTCTTTACCATTTTGACCCTATAACCATATCTTTTGTCAACCTGCCACCATTTACAATACAAAGTTTAAAAATAACCTAATACATGCATATAAATGCTTTATTACAATCGTATTTTGCATTATATGAAACCCAGACATCATTGATAAAAGTTGATTATTGTACTCCAGTAGCTAACTACACGTCATCAAGATGAAGTCATTTGTTTTCATCCTGTTTTTAGCCATAAGTGTGCAACAGTTCGCCGATGAGGTAAACTTATTTTATCATTTTGTTATGAACCTGGTTGGTTATTTATTTATTTATTCAACATGTTTTTCACACTGCCACATTGCCATGATTTCTTTAACTCGAAAATCAATGAAATCTTATACTTAGTTTTAAATGATGGTGTGTTTTTTTCCAATTGATTAGTGCCATGGTTCGATGTCCTCATTTCGAATTCGAAGAAGTTGATAAATAGCTTGTGTTTTCGGGATAACATTTCAAGGTGTACTGTTTGTAAGATGTTAATATCCAACAACATTCGACTAAATAGTACATGAAAGTTATAATCGAAAATGAACATTTTTATCAATAAAGAACTGATTGAATATTTGGCATGGTCTTTATCAGGTGTCTCCCTCGTTTTCCCCTCCCACCGGGGAATACTCACAGTTGACGATTGACGTGCCATGCTCAGATTTTTAGTCTAAAAAGTGATGTAGATTTAAGACAAGGTTATTCAATAATGTAGCCATCTAATCTTAATCTAATATGAGATCAATCCTTCCATTACAAATTACATATTTCTTTGTTCAAATTGGTCTAAAATCTTATTTCGGATTTCGCACCGGCACACCAGCTCCCCAACCGTAAAACTAGTTGATTAGTGAGCGGGTGCGGGTGGGGTGGGGGCTTTTCAAGTTTGATATTTTCGATCGATATGCTGAATTCATACTCTTCATCCTAACAGCTGTTTAAAAGAAGTGTCAGCAGAGGTTGCACGTGCTTTGTAAATTGCGTTATTCTAAATATTGATTCCCATTTGTTCCTTTAAGCTTATACTTTATTGCAACGTGGGTTGAACCATAACCACCCCTGACATTGTATACCATCTGTCATTTACCTCCTGTCATTAGCTGATGAAATGCATGTACACTGAAGCGTGTTATCGTCGACAAAATATCATGAAGTTGTTAGATAAAGATAAAATGATTTCAGTCCACAAAAAAAGTGAAAACGGCTGAAGTGTCAGGAATAAACCTTCCAAGAGCTGAATCCTTAAAACAACCGAAAGTGCTGGAAAAATATTAGGAATTGATGAACTAAAGAGGAAAATAAAGATCAATATAGCAGTACATGCTATAGCTACAGAAGAAGAAAATAAGCTGTCCAGGAAGAGAAGTCATAACGGATAGCCGAGATACAATTGTTACTTGTGTTATTTAGTCAAAAGTTGTCCTTTCCCATCATAAAAATTTAGTCTAAACAAAGTATACTTTCACTTGACTTTCAATTTTGACGGTCCAATAAGAAGACTCACCAGTTTCCGTCGAAGGTCGTCGTTTGCGAAAGTTGTTAGATAAAGATAAAATTATTTCAGTCCACACAAAAAAGTGAAAACGGCTGAAGTGTCAGGAATAAACCTTCCAAGAGCTGAATCCTTAAAACAACTGAAAGTGCTGGAAAAATATTAGGAATTGATGAACTAAAGAGGAAAATAAAGATCAATATAGCAGTACATGCTAAAAATTTGAGAAAAAATAAAGTACATGGCGAGGCAAGTGATCACTTACAAAATTAGAAAAAAAATAACGTTACAGCTTATTGGTAACTCGAAGTTAAATCATAGTCGCGTATCAAACCAATTTTGCATGGTGTGGCAGACTGTAATCAAACCTGTCTGGTTGTCAGTATGGAATAATAGGGACGTCTTTATGTGACATACTTGTACAATATATCTTTTTATTTCCGAGGATAATTGATGTCGACACACCAGGACGCCACAGGTGTTATCATAAACATTCCCATTCCATTATGTTACCAACTGATATATGTATATTTAGTGTTGTTATTATATTTAAAGTAGTTTTAAAACATTTTCAAAACAATTTTTCTCAAATCAGCATGCCATGTAATTATGAAGGAGTTCCTTCCTATTCTTTTAAGGCTACGCATTCATGAACGTACAGACAACTGACACCCACTCCCTACTATCCTCACCACCACCACCACCACCACCACCACCGAATTGGGTCCGTTCAATAGATGCAATCATCAAAAACACCTGTGTTATATTGTCACACAATTTGAATGAGTTTTCCTTTGTATTCATGTACACAGCTCAAGTTTCCATATTGATATTTTAAGCTCCAAATACATTATTGAAAAAACCATCTGGTACAAATATTCAATTTAGTTTGATATAGAAATTTGTTAAAATAATAAAGGCTTTATTTCAAAAATGTTCCATAACAAACTGAATTGAATGTGTTTCCAAAGACTTTGTGTAGTTATGAATCTTGCATAGAAATTTTCTATTAAAAATCCAATGGAGGGTACGACTGTTAATTGTTATGTGTAACTGAATGAATACCTCTTTCATCAAGTTGTATAAGAGACCTGGTATTATTAATTTGAGAAAAATGTCAAGAGAGATAATTTAAGTTTTTTGTCTTTTTGATGTTTTAATGGTTATATTGAATTTTACAGATTGTCGTACTTTCTACATTTTAGTGAACTTTACTTTAGTAATAGTATGAATTCTGAAATATTAAATAATCAGAATCAGGCATTAATAATGTGCTAATGAACATCCAAACATCTCTCTCTCTCTCTCTCTCTCTCTCTCTCTCTCTCTCTCTCTCTCTCTCTCTCTCTCTCTCTCTCTCTCTCTCTCTCTCTCTCTCTCGTGAGAACGATAGCGTTTGTACGTAGTTCCGTTTGTTGAATTTTGAGTGGTTGTTTTGTTTAATTGTTAATTCATAAAAGATACCATATTGTTATAATCGACATTAAACCTATACTATATCCTACTATATGATATATGAATGGTATTTCACATGTAATTAACCAGCAAGTTTTACTTCATTTCATCCGACCATCCTTAAATAATTCCAGACTGGTCGACCAACCAGCACTAATGAAAATTAATGGGAACCATATATGTTGCTAAATACATACAAGCCAGTTCATCCAAACCTTTGTAAGGATTACTCATCAGGATTATATGTCGAAAAACGTGTCAAAACGTTTAGGTACCAGTTAATGTTTTTTTTATTCCTATTTTTAAATATTAATGATTGACAGGTATATAGTAGTTTTGTCGTTAACATTGTAAACGACAAACAGTTATATGCCTGTGTCTTTCATACATAACCATCACGAAGCCCATGTTATATGAACAAGGTCAAATGTAGCTACAAGTTGCTTTAAAGGTATGTCAAGTTGATATTTAAAAAAAACGCTGAACAATTTACACCTCCAACACATAGATATGCTAATTAGTGGTTTTACAATATTTTCAATAGACTTCTCTTATCGCCTTCGTATTAACAGTAACAGAAATGTCATCTGATAATTTGGTATCTTTTCTGTTGGAATATTGTATAATTTAGAACTAGTTGACTAACTAATTTATGTGTGTGTGTGTGTGTGTGTGTGTGTGTGTATGTATGTATGTATGTATGTATGTATGTATGTATGTATGTATGTATGTATGTATGTATGTATGTATGCACTGAACATTGTTTTCTTTGGATATTTGGCGCTATATAAATTTATTAAATAGATAGATAGATAGATAGATAGATAGATAGATAGATAGATAGATAGATAGATAGATAGATAGATAGATAGATAGATAGATAATGTATGTGTGTGTGTATTATATTAAAATATGGAAATTTTAATATTTATGGTATCAATTCCATTCCATAGACAGTTCTTTACCATTTTGACCTTATAACCATCTCTTTTGTCAACCTGCCACCATTTACAATACAAAGTTTAAAAATAACCTATCTACATGCATATAAATGCTTTACTACAATCATAGTTCGCATTATATGAAACCCAGACATCGTTGATAAAAGTTGATTATTGTACTCCAGTAGCTAACTACACGTCATCAAGATGAAGTCACTTGTTTTCATCCTGTTTTTAGCCATAAGTGTGCAACAGTTCGCCGATGAGGTAAACTTATTGTATCATTTTGTTATGAACCTGTTTGGTTATTTATTTATTCGACATGTTTTTCATACTGCCACATTTCTTTAACTCGAAAAGCAAAGAAATTTTACACTTAGTTTTAAATGATCATGTTTTTTCCAATTAATTAGTGCCACGGTTCGATGTCTTCAATCCGAATTCGAAGAAGTTGATAAATAGCTTGTGTTGTCGGGATAACATTTCAAGGTGTACTGTTTGTAAGATGTTAATATCCATCAACATTCGACTAAATAGGACATGAAAGTTATAATCGAGATTGAATATTTTTTATCAATACAGAATTGAACCAATTGAATATTTGGCATGGTCTTTATCAGGTGTCTCCCTCGTTTTCCCCTCCCCCGGGAATACTCACAGTTGACGATTGACGTGCCGCACTCAGATTTAATTTAAGAAGGTTATTCAATAATGTGGCCATCCAATCTTAATCTAATATGAGATCACTCCTTCCATTACAAATTGCATATTTCTTTGTTCAAATTGGTCTAAAATCTCGTCTGGGATTTCGCACCAGGGTGGCACACTGGCACCGTACCCCAACCGTAAAACCAGTTGATCAGTGAGGGGGTGGGGTGGGGTGGGGGCTTTTTCAAGTTTAATATTTTCGATCGATATGCTGAATTCATACTCTTTATCTTAACAGCTCTCACTCACTCACTCACTCACTCACTCACTCACTCACTCTCTCTCTCTCTCTCGCTCTCTCTCTCTCTCTCTCTCTCTCTTTCTCTCAATTAGCAAATGAAACGCTTTACTTAGGTGTTAGGATATGGATGCTATAAACGATTGTGGTACATACAGAAAACGCTTTACTTAGGTGTTATGGGTTGTAATCTAGAACTTTGGCGTCAATCTTGTATCCAATTTTGCATTAATGCATTATATATTATTTTAATTCTGGAAAAAATTGTTCCGTTTGCAGGCGATGGCAGATTGTGACCATGGTAAGTTGACATTATTATATTTGTTGTGTCTTTTAAGGGGGGGGGGGTGTTCATTCTCTTCTGCTTTCAATCTACATACATACAAACACAGACAAGTACTTACTTGTCTATGATACAAACAAAATAACATACCTCTAAAATTAGATTTTTTGATAAGTTTGTAATTTTGCGATGATAGACCCTACACGAAGGGTGTATGGTGCAATTAACTTCCACGGTCGACAACCTCAATGATCGCGGAGTTGCTGAATTTCGACACCTGGTACTGTTTATTCCACAATGATGTCAACAGCTGTAGTTAGGTAGATATAGAAGTGTTGGAAATCTAAATGAAATGAAACAAAAGTCATAAACATTTATGATTTCAAGAGGACAAGTCAATGGGATTCACCATCTGGAGTATTAGAATTATTAGAATTAGAATTCTATTCTAGTATACTATAAAAGACATTGGTTATGGAGTGAAAGCATCTTTCGACACAATAACTGGGATGAGAAAAGAAAAGAAGAGTAGAGATTATTGAAATACTGGTTTCCAGATGTTTCATACATCTATGTAAACGTTAAATGTAAACTAAAAGTTAAACTACTTTGTTTAGGATAACAGGTCATTGACCTGTACGTTCACTTAAACAGCTAGAAGTGTTTTTAAATCGAAGCCACGTAAACGTGTGCGGTTGGTTGGTTGGTCTGTTGGTTGGTTGGTTGTTTGGTTGATTAGTTGGTTGGTTGGTTGGTTAGTTAGTTGCTTTGCGACCGATTAATCGATCGATCATGATTGATTGATTGATTGATAGGTTGGTCGGTTGGTTGGTTGATTGGTTGGTTGGTTGGTTGGTTGGTTGGTTGGTTGGTTGATTGATTGATTGATTGATTGATTGATTGATTGATTGATTGATTGATTGATTGATTGATTGATTGATTGAACGACTTACTGACTGACTGACTGATCGGTCGAGCGGTCGGTGGGTGGGAGCGTGGATGGGTTGGTGGGTGGGTGGGTTGGTTAAAGGATAGGTGGATGGATGGATGGATGGATGGATGGATGGATGGGAGGATTTTGATTTCTGCTACTAACTCCACATTTTGTCTAATGATGAAATTAGATCCCTGTAACCTCAACTATTGTCAGAATGGTGGGACATGTTCTCAGGTGGGGGATACATGTACGTATGTGTGTGTCTGCGATACATGTTACTCCGGGACCTATTGTACGACCAGTGAGTATATCAGCACATACATCGTCGATTAACTGGAGAGATTTTACCTTTATAAGCGTGTTTCGATGAAATACACGTACTTGCACAATACCAAATGAACGTGTGTTAAGGTGGACTACGTAACTCAGTATGAAGTGTGTTACAAATGAATATCAATATACATCGCACTTTGAACTTTCGTTATTTTGAACTTGAATGTAAACACACAGTCATGAACATTCTACGAGTTGGCCGTGACAATACTTTTAATAGTTTGTAGCAACATCACTTATTTTTCACTCGTATTAAATGATATAAACTGTCGTCCAGATATTAGGTTTTCTTTCTCAGATGCTCAGTGGAAATGACCATAATCTACGAGAGTGCTCAATATGTTGACTTAATGCCTGCTACACTACTAGCCTTTCTAGGTTCCCGGTCCTGTATCAACTTTGGTGATAGGGAACTCGTTCTCTAAGCCCTCTAGCAACGAGATTGGACCGGAGCCCAGTTTAGGTATATGTACTCAGTAATACACAGTGTATATATGAATCTAGTGAACACATGTACAGTCACATGTGACGTGTTATGTATATCTTTTCTTTTTTTCAATTACAGACGAATGTAAATAATGGTGGTAATATATGAAAGCATACAAGTCATGATACTATGTAAGTATTTTCCGTGTTGTGTCGTTGGGGGCGATGTATTTACATTTATGACGCACGTGCGCAAACGCGAACACTAATATACACGCGTACACACGCACACACACACACACACACACACATACACACATACACACACATACATACATACATACATACATACATACATACATACATACATACATACATACATACACACACACACACATACATACATACATACATACATACATACATACATACATACATACATACATACATACATACATACATACATTACAATGTGTAGTCCTATACGTGAATTTGTCACTTTAGAGATACCCGTTATATTTATTTTCTTTATTTTTCGTAAACATAACTAGGCCTGAGCCCCCTGTTGGCCCAAATAAAGGCAAAATAAAAAACATCAAGTTACTAACATACTGCACACAGAATTTAATAGTAATCTCAATCTTGCCGCCATCGATCATCCTCCCCTCCCCTTCCTCTCCCCCCTCATGGAAATAATTTAACGATGATTATTTTAACAATTGTTTTATTCACTAGTCACCTATTATCTTGTTTGTAATTTCAGAATGTGGAATAAACGTTCAGTCTTCGAATCTTAACAAGTACTGGTCAACTGAAAGTTACCGTGGCTTGTATAACTCTATCGTATATCATTATAATGGGTCGTATATATCATCAAGTCAGACCGTGCATGCAGAATATGATATTTCTAAACTTGACATAATTATCTGTATTTTAATTTCAACCAATTACCGGATAATAAACTCCGTTGCATCGCAATTGTTTGTGTGACTTTCTAACTAACAGCGCCATCTAACGGCAATATTTGGTTAACGTAACCTCTGTGGTGTGATAGTAAACCTAGAAATGCATGCGACGCGTATATCTTTGCTGATACAAGAGTGAGATGTAGGTGTGGTATGGGTCGGGGTCACATGATCGATCCTGATGTGATCCCTAAAAATGAAACCTGGTGAAATAAAAATGAAGACTTTCAAATTGAACGTGAACTTAGCATGGCCAACAACTTAGACTATATCGTAACGTTATATGGCGAGGCGTGGCGCGGCATGGCGTGGTGTGGTGTGGTCTGGCGTGGGCTATAGTGTGATGGGGTGAGCGTGGTGATGTATGATATGGTGTTGAGTGGTGTGGGTAATTCTGTGGAATGGTGTAAGCCCTAGCTATATCAATTTTTTGTGTGTTAATGCACGTAATGCAATATAGAATTTTTTTATTATGCTACATATTATGATAATTTTATTTATAAAGTCAGAAAACTACCTTTTTATATAAAAAGTGAGTTACTGGCAATTAAACCCTATTGCAGCTTGTCGGATTTCCCAAACGAATAAGAATATATTTGGTCTTTTCTATAATTATCTAAGCATTTATTTCTAGTGTTGCACCAAAGGCTTCGGACTTCACTTCGGAAAGGATACTACGTGTAGTATAGTACCGCTGCCCGGATGCTGATAAGCAATACAGATAAAGAAGATTTATAATGCGCTTAAATCTTTGCAAGTAAAAATTGAGCCACCCCAGTTGTAAATCACAAGTAACTGAACTTAGTATAGTCTGTAGACGGGATTTGTTGTTATCCCTTTATATCAATGTGATCCTTTGTGAATCTAACATCACGCCCTCAGTGTTAGTCAGAATATTACCATTCATTTTCAAAGAATTTACTCTTGACCTCGTAATAATAAGCCGAAATCCCGGGGTGGTACGTACCAGTCGGTGATCATGCCAGCTGTGGTAGTGGTGTGCGGCCAACTTGGATATACTGCCAACCCACCGGTACCCCATTTTAGATCCTTCTTGACCAAAAACGAAAACAGATGTTGTGTCAGCAAAAATACACTAGTAGTAGTTCCATATATTAAAGAATTGGTGGATCGCAAAATGTAGTTTTCACTCTAAGTATTTTCCCTAAGGAGGCAGCATTTTAGGGGACAAATAATGGCACAGATATGATTTGGTAAAGGGCAATGAGCCACATGTTAGACCAAGCAAAGTCGCAAATAATGTGGGGCGGACTCCGATTTAAACTCCTCAGCTCGAAATAAAAAATACGTATAGTCAAATAGGGGGTGTAGTGGTTTACGACGATGACGTCTGATGATTTACATCCAACAGCGTACGTTTTTTATGGTCCTTGTTTTGACCAAAAAGAAAGTCTACGAAGTTAGTAAACTGCAGCAAGTAACATCACTTGATAAAAGAATGTATATGTCATCAGCATGTCAAAGACCTGTTGATCTCGAGACATAAAATCTCGAGCTCGTGAAACAGAAATAAAGACTTTCAAATTGAAACATTGCCAACGAGACTACTATTACGGAATGTGGAAACACAAGGTGAGTGTAACTTATAGTCTCTATGGTAACCGCACGTGTACAACCATAAAGAGTACGCATGCGCCGCGGTCAGATTAAAAGTTTTCATTCTCCCTTTTTTGACCAAGTTTCCTATCACCTTGTTATCATTGCCATTCTATCAGTAGTATAGATGCGGAAACTGGAAACTCCGAGTCGCCATTCTACCTTTGCATATATATCATAGCATAGCAATTTATTTTTTGTTTTTGTTTTAGTTTAAACAAAAAAAAACAAACAAACAAACAAACAAACAAACAAACAAACAAACAAAAACAAATTATGTAATAGCGTTTCCCATCGTTTCGTTTTCTTCCTTCTTTGCGAACTCATAGAATTGTAATTTCAATGGGGTATGTTACATCTTCAACCCCCGTCTTCAAAATCAGTGTCTGAATTTGAGCAAAATATTGTATCTCTGTATCGAGAAATGATATGAAATGCACATTTACAATGAAATACTTTGAGATGTGTAAAATGTCAGTAAGGTATTATTACAGGTTACCACACATTTACAGAGAATGTACATAATTTGAATGTAGTTTACCAAAATTATATTTATTAGTATCACCAATCATCTACAAAATTATAGATTTTATAAATTGGCAATATATAACCGGTTGCTAATGTGTGTGTGCGTGCGTGCGTGCGTGCGTGCGTGCGTGTGTGTGTGTGTGTGTGTGTGTGTGTGTGTGTGTAAACTTTGAAGGGGTGGTGACTTATTATGCACCAATAGTTTAGTCCGTTGCAAATGATCAATATTTGATAACAGAAGGCTGAAGCCAACGGGGTAAATGTTGGCTGTTAACAGTCATACCACTTCAATGAACACAAATCACAAATATAATATATGTTAGTATCTATGTGATGATATTGCACGTATAGACGGTAATTTTTTTCTGATCAATCCCTACCTCGTTCCCTCCCTCCAACCCTCCATTCACCCCACTGTCTCTCTGTCTATGTCTCTCTGTCTTTCTGTCTGTGTCTCTCTCTGTCTGTCTGTCTCTATCTCTTTCTGTGTGTGTGTGTCTGTCTCTGTCTCTGTCTGTCTCTCATTGTCTCTTTCTGTCTCTCTCTCTCTCTCTCTCTCTCTCTCTCTCTCTCTCTCTCTCTCTCTCTCTCTCTCTCTCGATAGCATGTGTACTCCGTTTGTTAAATTTTGCGTGGTTGTTTTGTTTGTTAATTCAGAAAAGATATTCAATCGGTACAATCGACATTTACAATCATACTATATCATATTGTACAGTATATGAATGGTATTTCACATGTAATTAACCAGCAAATGTTTACTTCATTTCATCTTGTGATCTTTAAATAACTCCAGACTGGTCGACCAACCAGTACTTATGAAAATTAATGGCAAAATGTATGTTATTATTATTATTATTACTATTAATATTTTAAATTATCTTTATTCAGGATAAAACTCAATAACCGTTACAAACAACGCAGAACGTTGTAGGGTTGGCTTCTTTCAATTGAGGTTCTTTTACATCATGTTACACACAAGTGAGTTCATTCAAACCTTTGTTTGTTATACTCGGGATCACATGTCGAAAAACATGTCAAAAAGTTTACGTACCAGTTAGTATTTTTGTATTCTATTTTTTTGAATTTTAATCATTGAATAGTAGTGTGAATTGTCTATAACAATGTAACAGACAAACATTTATGTGCCTGTGTGTTTCATACATAACCACTACAAAGCCCGTGTTATATTAGTGTCGCTGCCAGACTCGTACGTGACTATCGTCCCTAATCTTTTTATGTATGCCGAGCGGCTGAGCCGCGAGGCTCTCTCTTCTCGGCTGAGCCGCGAGGCTCTCTCTTCTCGTGGCTAAGCCGCTCGGCATACAAAGCTTAGGGACGTATCACGAGTCTGGCAGCGAGACTGAACAAGGTCAAATGTAGCTACAAGTTGCTTTAAAGGTATGTCAAATTGACATAAAAAAATAAACACGCTGAACAATTTACACCTCCAACACATAGATATGCTAATTTAATAGCACTTTACAATATTTTCAATAGACTTCTCTTATCACGTTCGTATTAACAGTAACAGAAATATCATCTGATAATTTGGTATCTTTTCTGTTAGAATATTGTGATAAATTATTTTTTTTAGATCTAGTTGACTAACATGTATATGTATGTATGTATGTATGTATGTATGTATGTATGTATGTATGTATGTATGTATGTATGTATGCATGTATGTATGTATGTATGTATGTATGTATGTATGTATGTAATGTATGTATGTATGTATGTATGTATGTATGTAATGTATGTATGTATGTATGCATGTATGTATGTATGTATGTATGTATGTGTGTGTGTGTGTATGTATGTATGTATGTATGTGTGTATGTATGTATGTATGTATGTATGTATGTATGTATGTATGTATGTATGTATGAATCTACGCATGCATGTATATTATGTGTGTGTCTGCGCGCGCATTATGATATATGTGTGTGTTTTATTATTGTATTATATTTTATATGTATTTTGCTATTATGTCATGTACAAAAATTACACCAGTTCATACACCATAGCAGTTTGTCGCTATTGGCTCTGATTGGCTGAAAGTCAGAGAATAGGAATAGAATAATATCAGAGTACAGTCGACCACGATGAGCTCAGTCGCCGCTCACTTTTTTTTTACTTGTTTCTGTGTCAAGTTTGTTATGTATTTATACAATTAATTGAGTTAATATAGATTTAATATATCCACAGAAAATATATAATCTGGTAGGGTTTAGAATCACAATATGTGCATTGTATTAAATTATGGAAATTTTAATATAATTTATGATGTCGATTCCATTCCATATATTAAATAATCATATAGACAGTTGTTTACCAATTTCTAATTTGACTACATAACCATCTCTTTTGTCATCCTACCACCATTTACAATACAAAGTTTAAAAATAATCTTTCTACAAACATATAAATGCTTTACTACAATCATAGTTCGCATTATATGAAACCCAGACATCGTTGATAAAAGTTGATTATTGTACTCCAGTAGCTAACTACACGTCATCAAGATGAAGTCACTTGTTTTCATCCTGTTTTTAGCCATAAGTGTGCAGCAGTTCGTCGATGAGGTAAACTTATTTTATCATTTTGTTATGAACCTGTTTGGTTATCTACTTATTCAACATGGTTTTTCACATTGACATAATTTCTTTAACTCGAAAATCAAGGAAATCTTACTCTTAGTTTTAAATGATCATATTTTTTTCCAATTAATTAGTGCCACGGTTCGATGTCCTCAATTCGAATTTGAAGAAGTTGATAAATAGCTTGTGTTTTCGGGATAACATTTCAAGGTGTACTGTTTGTAAGATGTTAATATCCATCAACATTCGATCGACTAAATAGCACATGAAAGTTATAATCGAAAATGAATATTTTTATCAATACAGAACAGATTGAATATGTGGATTGGTCTTTATCAGGTTTCTCCCCTTTTCCCCTCCCTCAGGGGAATACTCACAGTTGACGATTGACTTGCCACACTCAGATATTTTAGTCTAAAAAGTTAAAAGTGGTGTAGATCTAAGACAAGGTTATTCAATAATGTGGCCATCCAATCTTAATCTAATATGGTATCAATCCTTCCATTACAAATTGCATATTTCTTTATTCAAATTGGTCTAAAATCTCGTCTGGGATTTCGCACCAGGGTGGCACACCAGCTCCCCAACCGCAAAACCAGTTGACTAGTGATGGGGTGGGGTGAGGTGGGTACTTTTCAAGTGTGACATTTTCGATGGATATGCTGAATTCATACTCTTCATCCTAACAGCTGTTTAAAAGAAGTGTCAGCAGACGTTGCACGTGCTTTGTAAATTGCGTTATTCTAAATATTGATTACCATTTGATCCTTTAAGCTTATACTTTATGAATAATGATTTATAATAATAATAATTTTATCCTCATAAACCATATGAATAAATCATATGAATGAATTATAACAATATACTCAATGTACAAAGTTGAAGAGAGAAAAAGAATGAAAATAGTTGAATTTAGTTACTCATCGAGTTCAGCCTCATTACCAAGTATACAAAAATTAGCAAAATATTTTAAGTGACGACTGTTAACATTCCTGTTATGCAAAAATATACATGTACTTAGAAACTATCAGATATGGAGAATGAGTACAGCGAAAGAAAAAAAAATATATATATATAAATATATAATATATATATATATATATAAAGATAATCATAATTTCCAACAGTAACAACACACATAAAAAAGCAATAGAATCAAGGGGGAGGGGAAACAAATATATAACCCTTGTAAGAAATAATTTCATTTTTTTAATCTCTATCTTGATTGGATATTTTTTAATGTTTTCTGGGAAACTGTTCCACACCATAGGACCAACAAATTTGATTGACATCTGGCTAATCTACTTTTAAATTTAGGGGGATAAAGAATATTTTTATCTTTTGACTGAGTACAATAAACATGATCTGAAGGGGAGAAGTATGACTTAAAATGCGAGGGGAGTCTGTCATGGAGTGCATAACTTGAATTGATTGTGTATATCAAGAATTTTAAGCTTCTTGAATAAAGGAGCACTATGCGAATCATAATTACTGGCTGATATAATACGCACAATCCGTTTTTGAGCTAAAATAATATAATCAAGATATTATTAAACGACTACCCAATACTTCAAGACCAAAGGAAATATGAAGTAAAACAAAAGTGTTATAGAGCATCACTAGTATCGCCTGTGGGACTAGGGATCTAAGCTTATAAAATATTCCAGTTAACCTGCAATTTTTTTTCACCTCAGTAACATGATTTTTCTACTTTAACTTATTGTCCATAAAAACCCCAACAAAAGATATACAACTAACTTCTTTCAATGTAACGCCAAAACATTTTTTCCCGAATCAGCATGCCACGTAATGAAGGAGTTCCTTCCTATTCTTTTAAGCCTTGGGCTACGCATTCATGAACGTACAGACAACTGGCACCCACTCCCTACTATCCACACCAACACTACCACCACCACCACCACCACCACCACCACCACCAAATTCGGTCCGTTCAATTTTGACCGATGCACTTATCAAAAACACCTGTGTTATATTGTCACTCAATTTGAATGAGTTTTCCTTTGTGTAACTGAATGAATACCTCTTTCATTATACAAGAGACTTGGTATTATCAATTTGGAAAAAATTGCCAATAACACCCGCACATTTACTTTGGATTTTGCTCTTTTATATTTTCACTTAAAATATCTGGAAAAGGGTGTTTTATGAAAACGTATAGAATAAGAATTTTAATTAGTATTTATATGAGAAAATTGTGATGTTGTCAACATTTACTTGGCACTGTCCAACTTAGACAATGGAATTTTAAGGAAAAAAGTAAATGAGCAAAACCCAAAGTAAATGTGTGGGTGTTCAATAGAGATAAGACAAGTTTTTATAGATGCTTAGCTGAAATTTCTATCGTGTCTCTGCATGCAGTGATATCTCAATATAGGCGTATCTGTGAGTATGTCGTAGCATGTACTTATCTACATAATTCCTGTACGAAAGCAATTTCCATGTATTTATAGTGATTAATAGTTTCAGAATTATATCTGATGGAACAGAGATCTACTGTTCATCTGTGCAGGGTCGTTGACTCTCCATTTTAGAATGTTGCTCGTGTATATGATATTGTATGTTACATTTGTGTAATACGCATAGTGTTATGAGAATATGCATTTATATGGGAACTTAATCATATAAACAAGAAAATGAGTAACGTCCATTTCACACATGTACACCCCCCCCCCCCAACCTAAGTAAAGCGTTTTCTGTATATACCACAATTGTTTATATGATAACATCCATATCAAGCGTAAAAGTATACTGTTTCATTTGCTGAAATTGACCACATTAGCTCGTCTTGTAAATAAATCAATTGAAATACTATACGTTTATATGTAATATTAATGCTATAAATGAGCGTACCACATACAGAAAGTACTTTACTTCAGTGCTACTAGTTGTAATATGAATGTTATAAATGAGTGTACCACATACTTACTTCATTGTTACTCGTTGTAAATACATTAGATATTATTGATTTTAACTTTGGAAAATATTCTTCCATTTTAAGGCGATGGCAGAGTGTGAACATGGTACGTTGACATTGTTATTTTTGTTTTTGTTTTTATTTTTGGAGTGGGAGGGGTGGGGTCATTCACTTCAAACAAAATAACACACACTCTAAAATTAGACGGCCTTAAACTGAACACAGAATTTTTGATAAGTTTGTAATTTTGCCAATGATAGACCCTACACGAAGGGTGTATGGTGCAATTAACTTCCACGGTTGACAACCTCAATGATCGTGGAGTTACTGAATTTCGACACCTGGTACTGTTTATTCCACAATGAAGTCAACAGCTGTAGTTAGGTAGATATAGAAGTGTTGGAA
>NC_135562.1:12432042-12532042 GCF_964340395.1 Glandiceps talaboti | reverse complement strand
ATGATTACCGGTGATTCACTAATCACCTATTATCTTGTTTGTGATTTCAGAATGTTTAATAAACGTACAGTCTTCGAATCTTAACAAGTACTGGTCAACTGAAAGTTACCGTGGCTTGTATACCTCTATCGTATATCATTATAATGGGTCGTATATATCATCAAGTCAGACCGTGCATGCAGAATATGATATTTCTAAACTTGACATAATTATAATCTGTTTCTGTATTTTCAACTACCGGATAATAAACTCAGTTGCATCGAAATGGGTTGTGTGACTTTCTAACTGACAGCGCCATCTAACGTCAATTTTTGGTTAACGTAATTTCGGTGGTCCGAGAGGTAAACCTATGCATGCGACGCGTATATCTTTACTGATACAAGAGTGAGATGTAGGTGTGGTATAGGTCGGGTCACATGATCGATTCTGATGTGATCCCTAAAATGAAACCTGGTGAAATAAAAATGAAGACTTTCAAATTGAACGTGAACTTAGCATTGCCAACAAGACCATACTATTGTGACGCGATATGACGTGGCATAGCGTAGTGTGGTGTGGTGTGGTGCATAGGGGCGTGTAATATTTCTTAGATTGTTGTTTTCCTGGTCTACATGCTAAATATAACAACCTTTAGACTATATATTCCTACTTGTAAGTGTTATTTCTATTAGTATAGAGATTGATACATTTGTAGCAGCAGGAGTCAGACGATATTAAGAAAACGGCAATCTAAGCAATAATACGTGACCCTGTGGTGTGGTGTGGTGTGGTGTGGTGTGGCGTGGGGTGTAGTGTGATGGGTTGATGGTTGATATGGTGATGAGTGCTGTGTGTCATTCTGTGGAATGATGTAAGCCCTAGCTATATCACTGTACTATGTTGTTGTGTTTTCTGTGTTAATAATACAATATAGAAATGTAGTACACTTTATTATCCTACATATTATCAGAATGTTATTCATGAAAACAGAAAACTACAGTTATATATTAAATGAGTTACTGGCAATGAAACCCCATTTCAGTGTGTCGGATTTCCCAAACGAATAAGAATATATTTGGTCTTTTCTATAATTATCCAAGCATTTATTTCTAGTGTTGCTCTAAAGGCTTCGGACTTCACTTCGGAAAGGATACTACGTGTAGTATAGTACCGCTGCCCGGATGCTGATAAGCAATAAAGATAAAGAAGATTTATAATGCGCTTAAATCTCTGCAAGTAAAAATTGAGCCTCCCCAGTTGTAAATCACAAGCAACTGAACTTAGTATAGTCTGTAGACGGAATTTGTTGTTATCCCTTTATATCAATGTGACCCTTTGTGAATCTAATATCACGCCCTCAGTGTTGTTAGTCAGAATATTCATTTTCAAAGAATCGACTCTTGACCTCGTAATAATAAGCCGAAATCCCTGGGCGGTACGTACCAGTCGGTGATCATGCCAGCTGTGGGAGGGGTGTACGGCCAACTTGGATATACTGCCAACCCTCCCCATTTTAGTTCCTTCTTGACCAAAAACGAAAACAGTTGTGTTAGCACTCATACAGGTTCTTAGATCAAATTTTAACCCAAAATACACTAGTAGTAGTTCCATATATTAAGGAAATGGTGGATCGCAAAATGTACTTTTCACTCTAAGTATTTTCCCTTAGGAGGCAACATTTTAGGGACAAATAATGGCACAGATATGATTTGTTAAAGGACAATGGGCCACATGTTGGACCAAGCAAAGTCGCAAATAATGTGGAGTGGACTCCAATTTTAATAATAGACTCTTCAGCTCGAAATAAAACCAGACCCCATTCTAGATAAAAGGCCGGAACTTGAAAACGCACAAATACGTATAGTCAAATAGGGGGTGTAGCCCAGCCTCCCCCCCCCCCACACACACACACACACACCATCCCCAACAAAAGGCCAGAACTTGAAAATACGTGTAGTCAAATAGGGGGAGCCCCCCCCCCCTCCCCCATGAAATGGGAAAGACCCTTTCCAGCATGTATTGTTTAATATAATAATACTATCCGTCTTTTTGAAATGTGGCATATAAATAATAACATTCTCTCAAGCAAGCGTGTATTTTCGTACTGACACAATGAAGTTGTCAAAAGTTGTGCGTTTTAGACTGTTGTAAAGAGGCCAGTGGTTTACAATGGTGACGTCTGATGATTTACATCCACCACCTGTTGATCTCTAGACATAAAACCTCATGTAACAAAAATAAAGACTTTCAAATTGAAACATTGCCAACAAGACTACTATTGTGGAATGTAGAAACACAAGGGGAGTGTAACTTATAGTCTCCATGGTAACCGTACACATAAAACCATAAATAGTACGCACCCCCCCCCTTTTTGACCAAGTTTCCGATCACCTTGTTATCATTTTCATTATATATATATATATATATATATAAAATTATATATATATATATATATATATATATATATATATATATATATATATATATATATATATATATATATATATATATATATATATATATATTTCCATTTAAACTTGCCAGTTTCCGCATGTATACTCTTATATACTTCCTCGATTATTATTACTCGTCAGGTTTTAGGAGGAACGCCAAGAAAGAATCTACGTTGGGGGAGGGGGGAGGGTGTCAACATGCGAATCATGCATCATCATGATTTTACAACTACGATTTTTTTTTATACTTTTCTTTCCCCAGATGTAGTCATTTAAACCATAAACCATAAGTATCGATGTTTGGTTTGTTTTTTAAACTTCATGTGTATAAAATTTCCTTCTAATTCAAACACAGCCATATACAAGGAAGAAACTAAGGCTTTAATTTTGAACTAACACATTGGGTATAGTTTTGTAAGCGAATTCTAATAACTAGACAAATCTATCTATTTATCAAAGTCTGTCTGTCTGTATCTCTGTCTGTATCTCTGTCTGTCTGTCTGTCTGTCTGTCTTTCTGCCTGTCTCTGTCTCTGTCTCTGTCTGTCTGTCTGTCTGTCTGTCTGTCTGTCTGTCTGTCTGTCTGTCTGTCTGTCTGTCTGTCTGTCTGTCTGTCTGTCTGTCTGTCTCTCTCTCTCTCTCTCTCTCTCTCTCTCTCTCTCTCTCTCTCTCTCTCTCTCTCTCTCTCTCTCTCTCTCTCTCTCTCTCTCTCTCTCTCTCTCTCTCTCTCTCTCTCTCTCTCTCTCTCTCTCTCTCTCTCTCTCTCTCTCTCTCTCTCTCTCTCTCTAGTTAAGTGAATCCCAATTGAATAAATCATCAGAGATATTTGCATAATGACGAAATTAAAGTGAAATTGGTAGCAAAGGATTCATTTTACGTCAGATCGTTCATAAATCATATACTAATACCAGGTTTTAGTTGAGTCAGTTGCAATTGATGGCTATGTGCTTTCGTGAGTAGTAAACTACAATATACATTTTGAATATGTATCAACAAATTCGCAAAAAAAAACTTATAAACACAACTTATGCCACTTTAAGAAAATCTCCACTCATAGATTTGTATAAAAATCATGAAATATTCGTATATACATAATCATATTTGTAGATAGCGAAATATATTCATTTTCGTCAAGTAACTTTGAAACTACTGCTACCGTTACGAATTGAATTTGGTCTGTCTTACTTTGGGTGTCGGTCACCCAATATCGTTCTTATTATTTCGCTAGCTTCATTGATTGTATGGTTATAGTGATCATTATATTCTCCATCATATGTGCTATATGGCTAATTCACACTTTTCAGATTTTTTCGAATGAATGGAGTGCAGTGTGTCGTACAAACTCAACTTGATTACGACAGATGTTCATAAAATAACGTCAGATTGTAAGGGCACCTTATATACACGCAATAATAACGATCTCAACAGATATATTTTTTTCAAACGTATATTCTACCGCCATTGATTTGATTTCAAGTTATGATAGTGTTGATCATTGTAAATTCTAAACATCTCTGATAAAATGCAGGTTGTTACTGTCTCCAGTGAATTGTATGGATAGTAGAAAATACAGCAGTATCTCCCTCCTCGCCTACGGTGACCTTTGACACCGAGTCGACCTAAATATATTGGGTCACACCTGAGAGACTCAATGTCTATGGTCACACGTAGCTTACATGGCTGGCATAGGGAAATCCCCCTAAACATACCTATCAGCCAATCATAGTATTTTAACACATTCGTTTATCTGGAAATCCAACACATACAGTGACGTAAAACACATGGGAGTTGCAAACACTGATACGTAACTGGTCTATTAATACTAAACTTCACAGCAAGACCAGTAGTCTAGCCTCACACGGTAGCTAGAGCGACAGCGAACTTTGATTTTAGCATAGCGGTAAGCTTTACCACTGCGGGATAGTTTCATTCACTGAGCTGCTACACGGACTTTGAACGTAGCTGTCATTGCGTGACATACGTATATACTTTACAGAAAACTACACGGATAAATTGGTATTTCAGAGGAAACATTAACAGATCTCAGAGATCATGAAGTCCGTACAAAACTTTGCGTGTACATTCATCTTCATCCTTGTGCATTTGTGTACACTGCTTACCATAACAAGTGCAGAGGACCCAGGTAGGTGCTTAACTATTAACTCCATGTCCTTTTGAGAACGCTATGCTGTTATATATCTCTGGTATACATTTGAAGTCTCAAACTTCCAAAGGAGAGATGTGATTGCCATATTTTTTTTAATAATCAACCAAAGCTTTACGGATAACGATGGAGACTCTCAAAACCCCGGGGGCGGTACCAGTGGCCAACTCTGGTAGGGGTGTGTGGCCAGTGCTGGAAACCCCAGGCCCCATTTTAGACCCACTTTGACCAAAAATCATTAGCCCTATTTTAGACCATTATAATTACAGGTTTTTAAAAGGTGAAAGTTTAGACCTAAATACATTTTCCTTACGAGGCAACATTTTGGGGCAATTAAAGGCAGTTATGATTTGTTCAGGGACAATGGGCCACATTTTAGACCAAGAAAATGATGCAAAGTGGACCCATTTTAGACTATTCAGCTCGAAAATACAGTCCCCATTTTAGACCAAAGGGCTAGAAAAATGCACTCCAAAGGGCATCTCATATATGTATATTGAAATAGGGGAGTAGCCCCCCCCCCCCCTCAAAACTACAAAAGTGGCACATTTGTGAAATCATTGTCATAACTGTAGCTGAATATTTTCATTATTTATACTTCAAACAGGATGTGGATGTACTTTGAATGTTGAATGGTTTGACCTTACCTCTACCTCTATAGATTTGAAAGTCTTTTCTAACAAAATGGTTTCTCATTGGTATTTTATAATTATATTGATAGAAGTGAAAATTTGCATATGCATGCATGCAAATGTAATGATGCATAATAAGTCACCATCCCCTTCAAAGCTTACACACACACACAATATCCCAAACCCATATACATACATACATACATACATACATACATACATACATACATACATACATACATACATGCATGCATGCATGCATGCATGCATACATACATACATACATACACAAACACACATAGATAGATAGATACACATATACAGACACACACACACACATTTATTAGTAACCTTATCTATTGCCAATTTGTAAAATCCATAATTTTGTAGATGATTGGTGATACTAATAAATATAATTTGGTAAACTACATTCAAATTATGGACATTTCTCTAAATGTGTGGTAACCTGTAATAACTGGAGAAAAGAAAGGGAAAATTTTGGTTTTTGAGAACAAGACAAGAACAACATCATCTCTTTTTTAAGGCTATTTCAATATTCTTATTAAATTTATTTATTCATTTATTCATTTCATAATTTATAAATATACAGTTCAATATCAGAATCAAGTTGAATTCACTCTAGTACTGTACAGAGCAAAATACTACCACACGGGTAAAATCAGTTTTAAAGTGACAACACAACGTAATAATACCAAAATATTCATAGCAGCATGTACAACAGATAAGCACATTTTCCATATAAGGCAACATCCAAGATGGTGTTTGTAATACATCCAATCATATGATTTGATGATGATGTCATCCACTTAATATGTAAATAAGTTAATTCTTCCCCAAAGCACCATGAAATACTTCTACACCACACCTTTCTATAAAAGCATTTTGACCATTAAAGCATTAAAGTTAAAATGTTGATACTGTACAAAAAATAAAGTACAAAGAAAACATTTATAACTCTGAAACTTGTTCACGGACAATCAAGGCACAATTTGTAGAAAAATATAATTATATATATAATCAATCATAAAAAATACATCATAAAAGATAATATAATTTCATAAAATAGAATTTAATAGAATTTAATATTGGTTACAAAGATACTATAAATTATATTGATAATCACTAATTTTAACATACAGTTATTGTTTTCATAAAATCTCACTTTTAGGAAGATTGTTCGATCTAAGTTTCTTTTCTTTCCTTTTGAGCTGGAAGCAATCTGTATATGACAAAAATGCAATTTTAAGGCACAAGACTGGGATCTGCAATACAGTACTGATGGAGGCAACTTTTGGTGAAATATCATATTTTTCAGTTAATATATATGTTTCACACTGACAAAATGTGTAAGGCACTGAGGCATGCACACAATGAATTGTTATTATCGATAATTACACTGTCTGAGAATGAGGCAAGTCTGTAGGCAATGAGATATTCAAACAATTAAAATCATTTGATAATTAGTCTGCCAAAAAAATGAAACAATTATGTAAAGCACTGAGATATTCAGACAGTGAGTAGTTATTTCCTTAATTAATT
Organism: Glandiceps talaboti; assembly: GCF_964340395.1. Classification (NCBI taxonomy): domain Eukaryota; kingdom Metazoa; phylum Hemichordata; class Enteropneusta; family Spengelidae; genus Glandiceps; species Glandiceps talaboti. The sequence continues at coordinate 12,525,255 of NC_135562.1, read as the reverse complement.
ATATTCACCAGGTCAAGAAAAACAAGTGACAAATAGTTCTTGTTACATGACTTAAGAGTTCTAGTAATGTTTCCACCTTTCAACTGTTTTCCTAGCATTAAAGACAGCAAATTGACAGTTTGACAAAGCCAGCCAACTTGAACAGACTCGTAAAGTAAACAGAACCCTTGGTCAGGTAGCAAGAACTATTTATTACAGGGAGTATAAGTGTGCATAAATATAAACCTGTAACAATAAGGCACTGAGATATTCACACAGTGAGTTGTTATGGATAATTTGTCTGCACAAAAAAATGACATAAGTCTGTCACACTACAGAACTGAGATATTTAACTTGTATCAAATGTTATCATTATACATCAGCTGCTTGAAGCAAATGGAAGATAAGTGTGAGTGGCCTGCTTGGAATATGTAGGTTGCCAGTCAAAGCCTCACCACCAGCATTAAGGTTTGAATGACTGAAGTCCTTGGGCAAGATTTTAGCAATGAGTGTACATACTTTAGTCAACCCAGCTGTATAACTGGACCCTTGGATGAAAGAAGAACTTTTATCCTTTTATCCTGGCTTCATGGATTGTTTACTTAACCAAGGGGCTGAGGAAGTTAAACATTCCAGTGTGTTGTTACTGATCAACAACAGCAGTAAAAATTGTAAAATGCTGTATAGGACAGCAATACATAAAAATCCACAATATTTATCATCATTATGACTTAAGGATGTCATTTATGCAAAAATAATAGTAGACCCTTCTGGTACTAGACATTATTTTGGAAAATATCATGGCTAGAAAAAGGAAAACCATGACTTTTCCTGCAGCAGGTGACATGGTTATTCCAGCACCAATCTGAGCCATTTCAATGTCAAATATCAAACACAATTTGTATATATGTATACATGATCAAATGAAAGTTTTAATGCTATCCTTCATACCTAAACTCTCATGTCACAATATTGCTGAATATTATATAATTATGTTCAAGTGCACACAATGATTGTATTATTTGTACTCTTCTCCTAAATAAGTTTTTATATAGTGCTTTCCCACACTATGCTCAAAATATTTTTCATAATTATTACCCCTGGTAAGGGCCTATAATGATGCAGCAACCCTTTATACGTCCTGAACTCCCTGGGGACCATACAATACATTGCAGTCTATGTACCTGCATACAAATGAAGCATTCACATTGCAACCTCTAGCCTATCAGGCCCCCAATTATACAGCTGGGTTGACTGAGGCATAATCGTGATTCAAATCTTGCCAAGAACTTTAGCCATTCAGAAAAAAACAGCAGCGGCAAAGCTCAAACATGCAACCCACAGATTCCAAACCTATCACTCTAACCACTTGAGCATCATGACGCTACAATAGCAAACAAATAAACTAGCCCCAGCAATGAGTCTGGTGATCTCCTACATTCATTACAAAAATGTAAACAGACTCTGAAAATATAGTTAAGCATATAAATAATAAAAAGACCCTACCTGTAAGAACTCAATTTAAGTAATATATCATGTTACAGTAAATGCAAGTTGAAGGTTTTGATTTTTATATAATTTGATAAATAATATTAGGTGAAAATATAAACATATATAAACACATTCAAACTATATACAATTTGTACTAAAATAAACCAAATCCATCATAACATCTCAAGGAAAATCATCAAAATTACAGAAGTTATCAAATTTTCACGTTACACCAATTGGAAGACATTTACATATTACTCTGGTAATCGAGTAGTTGGGTTAGTAAGGTAAGACACAAACTAAAACTATTGTCGCAACATGTTGACACAACAGTGACAAACTATTTGAATGGACGTTAATTTAACGATACTTTCAGGAGGGTGGCTCTCTGAAAGTCAGATCCATAAACTTATAGTGTACTAATACTATTATGGGACGTCCAATGTTTACACTATCTTGATCACAAGGTGATAAAATTCTCTCAACAGAGGAACCGCTATCACCCACTTGTATAATCTACCACATTGAAGAACAATACATTTAGGTTGTGTCTATCTTAGTAAACCAAAGCCTCGATGACCAGAGTAGTATTTGTATATGGGAAGTGGAAGGAATTAGAGCATGATTAAAACTTTTGACACGATCAAAATTAATTTATATTCATTTGAAAATCTTATGAGTACTGGGAAAACAACAATGAAAATAAATCATGCTGCAAAAAGATGATGACTTGGTGGTGGTGGTGGTGGTGGTGGTGGTGGTGGTGGTTGTGGTGGTGGTGGTGGTGGTGGTGGTGGTGGTGGTGGTGGTGGTGGTGGTGGGGGTTGTGAGATTATAAGATTATCAAAGTTTTATAAGAACCATGTATTAAAATAAAACATTCTTACTGTGGATAGTAAAGCAAATTTACTTTGGAATGGTAATTTGAAAAATAAAAAAAATGCAACGCTTCAATTCATCAGCTACGGACCTTGATTTTATTCAGCTTTAATGTTTCTTTCAGAAACTGGGTGAATAATTTTGGGAGAGACAGTAACACTGATTAATTAAAGCACTGCATGATCAAGGTCCATAGTAGATTAAAACAGCACATTCACTTCTAATTTACCATTCCAAAGTAATAATATTTTACAGTCTTACAGTACTATAATTACACCGTGTGTTATCTCTCTCTATATGGAAATGACCACAACATATCATGAAACACCGGCTCCACCACACATATTTTTGACTGGATTGGTTTTGGACTCAACACATGAATAGAAATGTTTTAAACATGTACACCACTCCAGGATATAAAGGTATTTTCATAAACTTCTTGGCAACCGAGCAAAAATTATGTGATGTGAAATCATGAAATGACTCCCCAGAACACAAAGTTTATGAAAATAACTATTTCCTTGGGTGGCATTACTCTTTCAGTGGCATCGTTCTTATTAACCTTGAATATTTCTAAAATCACTCTTTCTGCAGATTCATCAGTTTTTATTGTAGCGCATTAGAATTTGAAAGTACTAGCTGGTCTTTTTGCAATACATTATTACGAATAGTACAAATGAAATCACAGTACCAAACTTGCTAGATGTGACAGTTGTAGCTAGAGATGTATCACTTATGTTGCAGTCATCAGTGTCACAACATTCCGAGCATGCCCATGCATTCTGAAGGGTATCACAAGGCCAGGTGGTCTGTAGAGCAGTGTCACACTCACTGGCCCAATAACATGACTTGTGAATAGTCTTGCCATCTACAGCTGAAAAAAAAGAAAGAATAAAAAAACTGCTGTAGAAATGCATACTTACTTATAAATGTTGATGCAAATCTGTTCATAATATAAATACAGCCTATATGAGACTGTGGTTAAATCTGTACTTGCTTGATCGTAAAATAAGGTAGAAGTCTGTTAAATAAAAACACAGCCTACAAGTGACTGTGATTATATCTACGATAGAAATACATACTTATTTGACCATAAAATATGCTACAACTTCACTAGTCTATTCAGAATATAAATACAGCCTACATTTGACTGATTACCGGTAAATCTATAATTGAAATACATACTTATTTGACCATAAAATATGCTACAACTTCACAAGTCTGTTAAATAAAAACACAGCCTACAAGTGACTGTGATTACATCTACCATAGAAATACATACTTATTTGACCATAAAATATGCTACAACTTCATAAGTCTGTTAAATAAAAATACAGCCTACAAGTGACTGTGATTACATCGACTATAGAAATGCATACTTATATAACCATAAAATATGCTACAACTTCACAAGTCTGTTAAATAAAAACACAGCCTACAAGTGACTGTGATTACATCTACCATAGAAATACATACTTATTTGACCATAAAATATGCTACAACTTCAAAAGTCTATTCAGAATATAAATACAGCCTACACGTGACTGTGGTTAAATCAGTACTTACTTGACCATACGACTGTTTTAAGACAGGCATCTTGAGTTCGACTACAGTTGACTAAATCTTCATCCCTGTTACATTTTGAGTTGCTACTTTCACCACTGCATTCATAACAACGAAGACTTATACACACTGAAAAAAAAAATCATAAGATATTGGACGTGTTTAGAAACAATGTGAGAAATAATTAATGTTATGATTATTATTTCAGTATACAACTGCTGACATTAGATCATCGACTACAGAACCTGTTACAAACAGGGGAAAGTAAACAAATGAATTGGATTAATTATACTTGGCACAGTATGTTGGAACAGCAGAGATTTGTATTAGACACCATAGTTTGATGGTTTTATGGCCTCTTTATTGAAATGAAATTAATTGAATTTATTTCCACCAGAAACATAAGATAATAGCAATACAAAGATATCATAACTAAGAAATGTTCTGGTGAGGACCATGGAACTAGTTCACTTGAAACTAATCTAGCTCATGGTCCTCACAAATATGTGATTGATTTTAACTTGTCAGTTTTTATACATTGTGAATTATTTTAGTCGGTCAGTTTTACACTTAGTCCCTTTTTGTGTGCTGTTATTTTCTTTACTTTATTGCAATTTTTTTTTTTTTTTTTTTTTTTTTTTAAACTGCAGTCTGTTCAACACGCTGAGATGCATGTGTAGCGCGTTTTCTTACAAGAAATAAAAATAATAATAAAATAATATGGTGTATGAAATGCCTGGGGAATTGGAAATTTGTTTGTGAATGTGAACTATTTTGTAAAGTGGCCATAGAACTGTTCTTATCAAATGATGGAATGTAATACAAATCTCTGTACTTCAAACACGCTGTGCTAAGTGCTGTTAATCCAATTCAGTTGTTTACTTTCCCTGTTTGTAAAAATGTTCTGTTAGTCCACAGTCTGATGCATGTATGAAGTTAAATTATATGTTAGTATTTCAAAGTGATCAAAATTGGGTAACAGTCCTGTATACTTCCGAGTAATGCCAACTCATCAGAAATTCTTAGAATGTAGGACTAGTAGGAGAATGGTTATTTCGATAAAGGGAAGTAAAGGAACCCAAGAGGGAATCTTGAATGTTGATTTATCGAGGTTACTTTGAATGAATAGATTAAACTTATTGTCTATTGTATTGGGACGTTATTTAAATAACAATAGCGAGTTGTCTTTAAATAATGAAGTCACTTGTTCCTATATTCTAAGAAACTTTTGACCAGTATTTGTAACAAAATAGGTCAACTCTGTGCCGTCTAATACTTTACAGAAAAAAAACTGAACCAAGTCTATGTGAACATTGTGGGGTTTTTTTACAGCTCAGAGCATGTGACCTGTTCTAACTTGTTCACAATATAGAATCACATCATAAAACTCGTTCCATTCAACGCAACGCCAAGGTGACCTGTCTTATGGTGAAACTCGCTTTACTTTTACTACGAAGACTTAGATTTAAATGTATTGCAACAACGCACCAGCTCTAAATGTAACTGACAGACGTTTTTGACCGTACTTTTCGTCTCATATGTCAAAATTTTGTGTCAACACTTCCAATCAAAAGCGGCGGCGGTCGACGCCGACACGATAAAATGGGTCAAAGTCCAAATGAAGTCATGACAGAAAATACTTCAATGTAATTTGATTCAAAAGTACTACCTGTTGTCAGCAATGACAAAACCACCAATAGTTCTAAACTACTTCTCATGTTGTCAACATTACTTGACACCTCCTAAACATAGCAACGGCCGGTGATTTACCCGCCTCAGCTTCGTCCAGTTTGACGATGGGAACACGGAAGTAAGCCGGACTCTATTGACCGTTTACATTGCGCAAACTCAAAACAAAACAGTAGAAGAACTGAATTCAGCCGTAGAGGGCGCAGTCTTTAAAACGTAAAATTAGCAATTTCTAAAAGTCTATGAGCAAAAAAAAAAAAAGAACCACAAGGTGAAAATCAACTACTAAAGACTACAAGAATGTTTTTAAAAGGTATGTCTCCAATCCTTTCAATCCTTTTAAATTGTTCCACCTCACCTGAACATTTCAGTTCTTCTAGAATGGAATTCCACAGTCTCGGATCGGTCGACCACAGGCGACATTGGCCTTAGATCTCTCATCTTACGACATGGCCTGTTTCTCTAGAGCGAGCGGAATATACTGTAAGCGCCGTAAACAGACTAGGAACTACGATATTGTGACTACTATTTGTCCGTAGATTGTTATTAGAGTTATGAATCCCCCCTCCCCATCCCCAAAATCATATCTGTGGTGTAGGCCGTACCCTTGCCATTCAATGTTTTCAACTATCTTAATAATTGTTCAGAGTCATCAGCTTCTATTTATTTCTGGAATAGCAAGCTGTAGGGCGATCTCCACTCATCAACCAATGTATCTCCTGAGATGGTATAGATGCATAGCGATGTGTAAAACGACAGGAGAGCAAAAGTGATTTACTTGAAGAATGAGTGCGATGGGAGATGGCAAAAAAGTTAAACGGGTCTTATTTATTTACACCAAATTGTCGACTTAAGTTATTTTTGGAAGCACTTATTATTATAGTACTGATGTCCTCTGTATTTTCATTTTCAGCTAGATGGTGTACAATTCATAATTTATCCGAAAATACAAAATGTGAACAAATGAAAGACGCCTTCCAGGCACAGTCACTGACACCAGGAATAGAATGTGTGCAAAAATATCAAGCCATTGTAAGTATATCTATATACTATGAACAACGTAACAGTTCACTGATCAGGGGTGAACAAATTTCCACTGGTCCTGGGTCCGGGACTAGCGATTTTTTTTTTGGCGAACCACACAAATTTTACCTTGTCTGGTCCATCGGACCTTACTGTTAAAAAGTCGTCTGAAAATACAGATTCATAGGTAAGATTAGTGGTACCTGGGACCACTAATTCGTTCAGCAGGACCACTGGATTTAATGTTGTATGGCACTGGTCCGGGGACCACCAGTGCACAAAAATGATTTGTTCACCCCTGCCAGTGATATCTACAACTGAGCTGTTATAACCCATTGTACAGTTCACTTCAAGTTATTTCCTTTCAGCGGATCTGTTTGATGAAACTATGACGCAAAAACTTGATTTACTCTAAGATAGCAAGATCGCAATTTCTTGCTACGTGGTATTGGTACCAAATTGGCTGATAGTTTTGTAGTGGTAACCTTTTTAAAGCAGTATTATAATATCGTATATTACAACTTGATAAACTTATTCATAATCACACTTGTATCCAGGGTAGATTCGGTACATTACAGTGTTTTTCCCCAAACCGAGTCAAAGAAATTAATTGAACTATCGAGACCAGTAGCATGAATCTTAAAGTTTAAATAAAAAAATATACAGGATATCTGATTGAGTATATTTAATGCATTTTTAGGTACACATGTAATATGGGAATAGAGTATGTGTTACATTTTTTATAAACTTTAAGATTCTACCAACTTTCACTGGCTGCTGACCATGGAGTTTGTTTGAATTTCAACACATTATACCTTGTGTACTAGTAGTACATATAGTATTCATGCTGTTACAGTTTATATCATTAACTAAATACAGAGCCCACACGGTGTAAGTGATGTTTGTGTGTTATCTTTATGGTGTCTATCTCAACATGAAACCTTGTGATTAGGCTCACAGAACTTGATAGTTCATTTAATAGCTTTGACTCGGTTTGAGGAAAAGCACTGTAAATAATTATAATGTACATGTTCTATAATTGTGTACGGTGACTTACTCTCCACCAAGAGATCACACATCCCTTGATAATATTGTCTTCTTTCATAATTAGAGCTCTCTTTTCGATTCATCTATAGGATTGTATGAAAGCAATACAGGCAGGTGAAGCGGACCTGGTAACATTAGATGCTGGTGATGTGTACATGGCTGGGAAGGAATATGGACTAATACCCATCCTAGCAGAGAGGTATCCAGGTAGGCCTAATGTCTGTGTTGTTGTTGTTGTTGTTGTTGTTGTTGTTGTTGTTGTTGTTGTTGTTGATGATGATGGTGATGATGATGATGATGATGATGATGATGATGATGATGATGATGACGATGTTGTTGCTGTTGTTGTTGTTGTTGTTGTTGTTGTGACGTTAAATTTGTTAATTGAACGTCGATCCGTCACTCTTTGCAATTGATTGTCTGATATTTGGTGGGTGGGGGGGGGGAGGGGGTTCTTAGATATGTTCGAGGTATTTTAGATTTTGAGAGCTTAACTTGATATTAATCACTGCAGTGTCAATAATTAAGGTTCATATTTTCCCTTTAATGTTTTCAGATGATGAAGAGTCTTACGCCGTTGCCATAGCAAAAGCGAGCGACACCAACATCACCTTACATGGCCTACGAGACAAACGAAGCTGTCACAGTGGTGTCAAGATGGCGGCTGGTTGGGTTGTTCCGATAGTAACGTTGTTTGATTGGAACGTCATACCACAAGAAAGCTGCGGAGACAAAAGTCCACATGTTGGTTTTATCGATACGGTATCAGTTGGTGACTTCTTTGATTTGAGTTGTGCACCAGGTAATCAGTTAATTCATCTTTGTCAAGTCTATCATGAAAGTGCAGATAAATGATATAAACTCAAAACAAAGATGTACACCTTTTTCAACATAACATAATTTTGCTAAAAAAGTACGAATAACTGTTCCTGTATTTTATGACTGTGACGAGTGCAGTTGCCGATGGTGGTGATGGTGATGCTGGTGCTGATGGTGGTGGTGGTGGTGGTGGTGGTGGTGGTGGTGGTGGCGGCGGAAGTGGTGGGGGAAGTGGTGGTGGTGGTGGTGGTGGTGGTGGTGGTGGTGGTGGTGGTGGTGGAAGTGGAAGGAGTGGTGATGGTACGTGGTGAGGTGGTGATCTTCGTCACCAGGGTGCTGGTTGTGGTGGTGGTGTGGTAATGTCACAAAGGGTACATGCTATCTGGGATGATCAATATATTTTCAACATTATACTCATTTGTATTTGAATTATACTATAATAGTATTTCAAAATAATAAATTATGTAACTTTGGTGTGAAAATAATCATATTTACTAACTCACAGTCGTCGGTCTTTCTCATCATCAAGGATCCAGTTTAAAAGAATACAACGTAAAAGGCGTCAATCCATTTTCTCTTTGTGATTGGTGTATGGGGAACAGCAAACACCTCGAAGCATTCGATTTAGATTTTTGTGCTCGTAACCATGGAGAAGATTTCTATGGCAACATAGGTGCATTACGGTGAGTAATATAATGGACTGCAATGAGACATTGGATTTTAAAACTCATATTAATTTTGATGCATTCTAGCCATTACGTTTGCAAGCTAGACTATTATTTTTCAGCTGGGGCAACATGGGCTAGTCTAGATGCTATCCGTGGCTTTGAGTCCTTCTCCACGTCTAGTGAAATGAGGAGCTAAGATGAAATTTCAAACAAAGCCACCCACCCTGAAATTGACACGGTGTTTGTTTTAATCAATCACATAATATTACAATATTGTACATATATGGTATATATAATAATATACCATTTGATATTAGTATTATTATTATTATTATTGAGTAAATGTCCCACTTGTAATCTTATATTTTGAGGAGTGGATGAAGAGGTGAGGAGGAGGAGATGGGGAGAGAGGTGGAGGGGGAGGAAGAGGCCTCACAGAGATGTTTTGTCAAACTGCTGGCTATATAAATTTCATGCTGTAACTTTCCCGTCTGTATTTGTCACAGTTGCCTGATGGAGGGTGAAGGAGACGTTGCATTCACCAATCAAATATCAGTATTTGAAATAACGCGTGAACGGTCACGTGAGTGGGCCTCTGACGTAAAAGAAGACGATTTCGTCATTCTTTGCAGAGATGGATCTAGAAAACCCATATCGGACTACAAACTACAGGGCTGTCATTTTCATAAGGTATCTGTCAAGAAATTGTTCGTTGATATTTCTTTGTACTTTTATGTTATCAAAGCTGAAGAAAATGTTTATAATGTTACTGCGCAGTCTAATATTCTAAAGTGACCAGATCGAATAAGTAGTCTGAAAATATCAAATTTAACTTTATCTAACTTTTCGTATCAATTAATGATTACATAGGTGCCGTCAAACGTTGTCATGGCAGCTGGAAATAACACTAAAGGAAATATTGAATTGTACAAGAATATGCTGTTACAAGGACAGGTATATGGTTTTTTTTTATTTTGTGTTATTGTGATAACATGATGATGTGGTGAGTGCTTGAGAACTGTAGTTTGATATTGACTTTGATTTTGACTTTGTTCTTGTCACTCCCGACTACAGATATGTAAATTGACACAAGCTAATATTGTGATATATGTGTTGATTTTGTTTAAATTTGAGGAGGAGAACGGGAGGGGGAGGGGTTGGCAATAGGAGATTGATTATGATGATGATCATGGTGATGATGATGATGATGAGGATGAGGAGTATGATGATGATGGTGGTGGTGGTGGTGGTGGTGGTGGTGGTGGTGATGATGATAGAGGTGATTATGATGATGATGATGTTGTTGTTGTTGATGATGATGATGATGATGATGATGATGATGATGATGATGATGATGATGATGATGGTGCCGGTAGTGGTGGTGGTGGTGGTGGTGGTGGTGATTATGACGGGATAATCTAACCACCATAAAGTTCGAATTCATTACTAATGCATGATTTCGTACAATAAATCAACTTCAAATAACTTCAGACTTCAATTTTTATCATGAAGTTTTGTATCCTTATATGTTGTCCTCATTGCAGATAATAACACAGTGGAAACATATCATTGCATTTTATAATTACATGATGATATTTGAAACAAAGAATTCTCATTTTAACTTTTGAATTTACAGAATATCTTTGGTAACGATGACAACAAAGAGGGTTTCAAGATGTTTGCTTCTGGCAGTTATTTTTCGGACTTGATTTTTAGTGACGTCACTGAAGGATTGATTGACGTAGGCGATGACGTATCTTACATCGATTGGTTGGGAGAAGACTATCTGCTTTTACAAGAGAGTTTAACGGGCTGTGGACTATTATCAGAAACTGTTCGTTCGGGTGTTCAAAAACCACTATGCCTAAAAACATTGCTCTTAATGAGTTGTCTGTTTTTTCACGTCTTTACTTCTTACTAATACCAGAAAGAATAAAGTGCAGCCGTCCACCGATTCATATATGCAATATTAGGGGTCCCATGTTACGAATATTTAATAGCTAGCACTACGTGTATCAGAGACGGTGTACACAAACATTTGTTTCTGAGATAATGATTTTTTCCCAAAGTGAAGAACTTTGGCATCTTGTAAATGAGCCGATATCGATACTAGTGGTTCGAGTTGGAACTTGAGATTGGTATTAAAGTGAACTTATAACAATGATGGTGACGCGACGCAACTTGTTTTTGTCAACAAATAAAATAAATGCAATATACCTGGACATGCGTACTAGACGACCGATGACCTTTAATATTGAGGGCGCACTTTTCTTATCTCAATGTCGTCATTTGACAAAAATGAGCGATTTATTTTTCACATATATATTGTATAATGTGTATCTTAACAAAATATCATACTTAGCTTTTTTATATTTTCATTTTATAACATGTAATTCTTGACAAAACAATCTATAATATTGTATATATAAGAGTAAGTGATTCCCAGAAATCCTTGTTTGCACTACATATTACAATGTCAATTTCTATACCCAATTTCTATACTATGGTTTTTGAAATAAAATATTGCAATCATTTTGAGTACAGTTTTGACACTAAATTTGATGAGATAGAGGGGGAGGGAGGGAGGGAGAGAGAGAGAGAGAGAGAGAGAGAGAGAGAGAGAGAGAGAGAGAGAGAGAGAGAGAGAGAGAGAGAGAGAGAGAGAGAGAGAGAGAGAGAGAGAGAGATGAATTCGGAGTAGCTACTTGTCTCTGAAGTCAAAACCTCGTCGGTGGATATCGGTAATTCAGTAAATATCAGTATACATCGATCAGTAAATATCGGTAAATATCAGTAAATATCGATATATATCAGTGAGTATCTGTAAATATCAGTAAATATCGGTATATATATCGGTAAACTTGATATCGGTATATATCGGTCAATATTAGTAAATATCAATAAATTCATTAACTGTTTATCACTAGCATTCCAGTTATTAGTGATGTCATACATATTTAGTATTTTTTATTCTCAGTCTTTGAAAAGAACTGAAATCAAAAACGTGATAAAGACTGAAATAGACTAATTTTTGATGGCACATCCGGGCACCATAATGCCCAATTAATATTTATATTCACCATGACGCTCAGTTGTGACGTAGTGATAATTTTAATAATTATGCATATTATGTATGGCTGCATGTAAGTTTCACTTTTGGTGACATCATTTATTGTCATATGGAGAAGAGCAGTAGCTCTTAGTGGTTCTGGCAGAAAAAAGGTAAGAATACAATTTTCACATTTTTTTCTCTTCAAGATTCAACATTTGCTTTATCTACCATGACTCAACATAGTACACATGTATCTCTCTGCCTGCCAGCAGTGAACAAAGCCGACCATGCGAAAACAGCCATGTGAATTACACGGAATACGAGTTTGCTGGCTTTAAGTTCTACGCTGATGTATATATGTGTGTGCAGACTTTCGCTTTACCCGTCAAGATGTATTCTTTTGTCTGAAGTACATTAAAAAAAATAACCGAGTTTATAAAATGAACCCAGGTTACACGTTGAGTTAAATCTACTTATCGCTGCCCTAGCATTGAATCGACGTTCGTATAATTAGGCGTTCAATATAACCATACATTGTAATCGCCGTGCATTGTCTCGACGCGCTCTACCGATACCATGCATGCCGTGCACCCTTTAAATTGTCTGTGTGTTATTGTCAACATTTGCATATGAATAGCTCTTCTGCAGTAGTCAGCTGTATATAGGGGTCACATGTAAACATGGTCTACTATTGCACACATGCTCATTTCATTCATTTCCCTAAAATGAACAAAATATGAAGTCTGCTTCAAAAGACCAGCAATAAATATTCACGTTGACCAACATAACATAAAACCAGTATAAGTTCATTGACTATAGTATAGGTATGATTCCAATTTGTCTGTGTAAGTACCGTATCTCCGAGTCTCACAAAATATTCATTTTCTGAATCTGAGACTTAAACAAATAACTAGCGCAACGTGTGCAGCCATATCAGAATATCAACTCAGTATATAGTAGTGTTCTTTTGAACCTGATTCGAACTTTTTTTTTCCATTATAAGTACACCCACATTTTTTTTCGTAAATGAGTGTTCACATAGTTATTAATATTCTGCCTCAAATGAAGTGTTATGTAACGTCAAATAGTAGGAATTGTAAAAACAAATTATTGCAGGAAAACATGTTTGAAGTTACTTACGTAAACTGATGTAACAGATGGGAGAATGCCATTTTTAGGCAAACATGGTGTTATTGTAATTGTAAACTTGTGAACGGAAGCAAACAAAACATGGCAATTTATTTTACTAAACTCAAGACACACATTTTACGTTCTTACTAACTAAAAGTCTCAAATTTAGAGGTCAGAACACGTGCGATTTTTTTCTTTACTCGCCGCTTCTGCTGTCTATTGTTCCTATCGTTGGCTTCAAACAAAGGAAAATCTAATATTTCGAATAAAATCATGTACTGTCATGCCCGGAATCATTGCAGAAGTTAATATCTTTAGGCGTATCTCCAAACTTTTTATCGACTAAACATTCCTGGTGAATAATTGCATAAAATTAATTACAGGGAAATGATACTGGCGAGAACAAAGGCAGTCGACACCGGCGACTGTCTGAATGCGCACTTAGTTAGTCTGCCCTCAACGACCAGATACGTCTATACTTTTGTTTAGAGCGCTCAATCAACGTGACAAAAATCTATCGGCTTTGCCCTTACTGAAGGTATTCAAGTTTACATCTGCTGAGTTTATGCTTCATGTTTGTTGATCAGAAAGGAAGATCCAATATTTAGTTTAAATTACAGTAATTGCATATTTTTGGACCGAATGATTGACGTATGAATTTAGTGATATTGATTGGATGTTTTGATTAGACAATGACAACACCAATTGGTTGGCTGTTTGGTTGGTTGACTGAGACTGATAGGCAATGATTAAACTGCATAAGGGTAAAACGTAGCTGATTTACAAGTTGCCTTCCAAACAACTTGAAAGCTGAAAAACTACGCGGAAAAGAGATCCGCGATGTGTATTTAGTTTGAAGACAACTAGAGACAATCTTTTCTGCAGGGTCTCAGACCACTAACGTTATTTTTAGTGGTCGGAGGCAGAGTTGATTGGCAGATTCTTTTAAATCGTTATAATCTATCTTTTTTAAATTAAATTTCTCTACTTTGTTTTAACTAGGATTACTAGCTGATGAAGCCAATGAAATATGTCAGGGACCGTAAGTTACAGGACTCTCTACGTGCCGGACATAGCGACGCGAGTGTTGTCTTCTCTGGACGCACTTCGGCGACGTGATGATGATATTGACACTATACTGTGTGTTGATGACGAAGAATTACCGTGTCACCGTGTGGTCCTATCAGCATGTAGTCCATACTTCAAAGCTATGTTCGCACATGAATTAAAAGAAAGTTCCGATGCTAGGGTGACATTGAATGACGTCAAACCTGACGTCATCAAACCCCTGATCGATTTTGCATACACAATGAGGTTGGATATCAACGAAGAAAATGTTCAGGATTTGTTGACGACAGCAAACTTCTTACAGTTTGATGACGTCACTTCCGCGTGTTGTGATTTCATGACGAATAAGTTGACACCTGAAAATTGTCTAGGAATATGGGAATTTGCTGAGAATTTGGGATGTAAATGTTTAGCTCAAAGTGCTAAATCTTATAGTCTTGCCAATTTTGACAAAGTTAGTGCGCAGACAGAATTTCTGCAAATGGAGAAAAAGGTACTGATCGCTTACATACAGGACGATCGCTTACAATGCACAGATGAGATCAAGGTTTGTCAGGCTGTTTTAGAATGGCTAAAGTTCGACCAAGCCAACCGAGCAGACGATCTCACGGACATCCTCGAACACGTACGCCTACCTCTAGCCAACATCGACACATCTACAACTGAATTACTGGAGAACGAACCGTATAAAAGGTTCCTGGACGAGGCCAAATATTGTCAACAGTTAATGCAGAAAGGGTATAAAATTCAAGGGCCACGAACGAGGCTAAGACGAGGCGACTTGAATTCAGAATTTCTCATTTTATTAGGGGGTCAAACAAAAGATGAATACAAGACCGATGCTGAATTCAATGCCAAGGTGATGTACACCCCTGTAAGTGAATCGATCGAACACAGTCAATGGAGAGAACTGGCTCAAATGCCAAATCCAAAGAAACGGAAACTTTCCATTCTTCATTCAGGTAAGGCAAGCGCTAGAATGTTGTTGAGAATCAGGCTCTTACCGTAAACAAATTGATTAATCCTGTGCACTTGCGAAGTAAAATTATAATAATTTGCAAATTAAAGTAAAAGTCGACGAGGGTTGCTCGTGCTCGAAGTCTTCATCAGTTGTTTTGTTGGCCGCCGATACAACGGTGCATTGTTTGGTGTGGCACCCCCGGTCCGATACCGGGGTGCCACAGTTAATACTCTACAATTATATCAAAATACATTTTGAAACCAGCTTTGCTTTCTCCGGCCTTTTTGTCAGTAGCAGGTCATCACTTATTATCCAACGAGTACTTCAGTTAAAGTGAACAGACAAGTAAGAAACTTATGGTTCAAGATAATTTCCACCCAATATTCATATGAGATTTCTGCATTTTCTGCCACTGTACGTTTTCGCAACCTTACTTTCATGTCAGAAGGAAAAAGTATAAGTTATTTGTGAGTGGTCACCATTGTTTTGATAAAAGCATACATTTTACATTGTAAAATATCGGAAAGGTTTTATAAACCCTCACATAACTATAGTTTAGTATTGGAATGAGTAATATCGAATTTAGTCTGATTTTATTTTCCTTTTTTTTTATTTCCAGGTGTGAATATTTATGTGGTTGGAGGTTATGATTCTGTAATCCAACGCTCGTCGGCCGAAGTGTGGAGTTACAACTTTACCGCCAACTACTGGAAACGGCTTAAGAGCCTGAACACAGCGCGTCACTCTCACGGTTCGGCATTACTGCATCGTGATATCTTCGTGGCTGGTGGCAAGAATTCCCTCGTAGGTATGAGATTGAGCAGCGCTGAGCGGTACAGCGCCATCAAGGACGAGTGGACGAATCTCCCATCAATGCCAGAAGCCGTCAGCGTACCGTCCGTTGTCGCTTGCCGCGCCCAATTTTTCGTCATCGGTGGAAGCAACATCAATGATATGCCGTGCAACAAGATACAGTGTTACGACACACTAACAAAATCCTGGTCAATCGTTCGCCATATTTCTATACAGCGAAAACTTCTAACTTCGGCTGTCGTGGAAAACAAAATTTACATATTTGGCGGCAAATGTCCACGTGATGTGATCATATACGACCCGAAGTCTAAGACCGTAATATACGAAAGACATGCCTCGAATGAACAGAGGCTCTACCCAGGAGTTATGCAACGAGAAGGGAAAATATATCTGACAGGTGGAAAGGGGACGGATCAGATTAATAGATGTACTGATATTTACGACACGAACACAAACAGTTGGAGTCGAATCATGGACTTTCTACCAGTGCCGTTGTATATGCATGGGGGCTGTATTATAAAAGAGGTGTGAACAAACTGTAGCAATCAAAGAAAGTGTTCTATCACTTAGAGGTCAAATGCAGTGATGAACCAATCACAGGAAATGATTGAATTAAACAAACTGTACCAATCAAAGAAAGTGTTCTGTAACTAAAGAGGTCAAATACAGTGATGAACCAATCACAGGAAATGATTCAATTAAACAAACTGTACCAATCAAAGAAAGTGTTCTATCACTAAAGAGGAAAATTACAGTGAACCAATCACAGGAAATGTTTCATCTTTAAAAGATATTTGAACACACTGTGCCAATCAAAGAAAGTGATACTAAAGAGGTCGAATGCTCTGTACCAATCACAGGAAGTGTTTCACAATTTACGAGGTTTGAGCACGTTAAACCAATCAAAGACGTAGTTTCACGTATAGTCCGTGATACTCCGGACCCTGTCTTCCTTAACTTGTTGAACTTTGAACAGTTTTCATGATAGCATTTTATAATTTTGAGATCTAGGACTTAGTGATACCTCTCAATGATCATAAAATGGAAACAAGCTGCAGATATTGTCCGCATGCGCAGAAACTCCAATGAGTTATTACTTTTGATAAAATTCAACCATATAAGTTGATCCAAATAGTATGTACACAAAAAGTGATAGGTTTCGGTACAAGTCTTTACTAAACAAAAGTGACACATACGTTAAATGTCATATCATCATATATTTTGCTCATTATAACTTTGCAGCATTCTAGGGAGTTAGAGATACATATGTAGATAAGTCGAAAAGTGTCGGTGTCCTTTTCGATTTAGGGGTATACGTAATTAACTAGGGCAATTATAACTAATACACTAACTACGACTAAAATCTCACCAATGCCTAATATTTAGGAATAATAGAATAATAGACAGACAGTGTGTTATTTTACAGCAATCAAAATTATTGTCATGTCATGTCATATCATCTCATATCTGTCTGTCTGTCTGCCTGTATGCCTGTCTGTCTGTCTGTCTGTCTGTCTGTCTGTCTATCTGTCTCTAACTATCTACTATCTTTATGTGTATATATCTACCTGTGTATGTATAGACGTGTATGTCTGTCTCAGTCTAGCTATCTATATCCAACTATCTATTTATCTATGTATGTATATGTATATATATATATATATATATATATATATATATGTATGTATGTATGTATGTATGTATGTATGTATGTATGTATGTATGTATGTATGTATGCATACATGCATGCATGCATGCATGTATGTATGTATCTGTGTGAATGTATCTATGTATGTATGTATATAATTATGTATGTATGTATGTATCTATTGTCTGTCTGTCAGTCTGCCTGTCTATCCATCCATCATCTATCTATCTATCTATCTATCTATCTATCTATCTATCTATCTATCTATCTATCCATCCATCCCTCCCTTCCTCTATCTATCTATTTATCTATCTATCTATCTATCTATCTATCTATCTATCTATCTATCTATCTATCTATCTATCTATCTATCTATATCAATCCATCCATCCACCCATTTATCTATCTATCTATCTATCTATCTATCTATCTATCTATCTATCTATCTATCTATCTATCTATCTATCTATCTTTTACCCAGTATAAAGATGAGACAGATTTCATACTCCTTACATAGAAAGAAATTACAGTTTGGGAGGTTAAAGACCTCCATTGTTTGGATGGTCGGGACACCGTGCTATGAATAAAAACTGTAATCTACATGTTCACCAATGTTAGCTGCGCTTGCGCATAATGTAAAAAAATAATACGGATGCGTACGGACATAGCAATTCATTTTGAAAGGTTCAGCCATGAACTGTAACTCAATGCGCATGTGTAATAGTGGCCAGATTAAGTTGATTTATGTATACGTGTTTATTAGTATTTTATTTACATTTATTGTGTATTCTTATTTACTAACTGAATATGGTGCAATAAAGATATTTTCATAGATGTAAACAAAGCATATTGGCATAATATGAGCTTTGCAGTGCAACATGTATACAAGAGAATACTTAATATTGTCATCATTCCTTTCATACCCTTTTCTCTGAAGTGAAAAATCTTATGTTGAAGTCAATAGCTTCAACCGCCCTTTCACGAACTATTAAAGGGGAACAAAGGAGAGCTAATTTTGCTTTATTTGTATTCCTTAATGTTTAGGTGACACAACAAATCATTTTCACCAACCCTGTACCGTGTAACCTCTCTGAAATATAGTTATAGTATATAAAAATAGACAAATCTGGCTCAGAAGAGGTCTTCTGTACACTCGTGCGAGGAAACAAAGTGAGGCGATCATAATGTCTTCAACCCTAGCCCAAGCAATGCTGAAGCTATTGTCTAAAGACCAGGAGCTCCTAACTGTATTTTGTATTCTGACTATTTAAACAAATATAATGTAATTAATAATACTACATCAAGTTCGCATGCGCACTGAGATGTGCAAAGTGAAACATGGGGCAAAGCATATCAGAAGGATATATTTAGATGTTATTCCCCAATATTTTCCTTCGTTCAGCCAAGGAAAATACGAGTGGCCTAAGGGGCCTTTGTCACTACTCGTTTAGCGACTAGTAGTGACAACCCCTAGGTCTCGAGTATTTTCCTGTGTAATGAAGAAAAAATATTGGACAATAACATAATTATACCAGCGCCAGTAATATCAAAGAAATATCATAGAAAGTAATGGCAATTTGAATGTTTTGACTCGTACTTCAAACACAGCAGAACCAGTGACGTAGTAGACACTCGTTGTCGCGACATAGAAGCGCGTTGTCATGACGGAGAGCGACCAGAGTATATATTCCATATTTTTGTTGAACCTGGCTGGGATAATGGCAATTATTTTAGGTGTCCAATGCAAAACTTAAATGTACTGACTAAAATGATTTGAAAATGAATGAAGCTCAATGATTAATACAAGTTACAATCTTTCATTTTATTTGAGTTTTAAACAAACTTGTTTAGGAGTTATTTTGGCTTATTTCATTTGAACTCGTGAACACAACAGGTTTTGCACACAACACAATAAGGTTAAGACCAAAAATACTGTAACTCGAACAATTTCCTCTTTTTTTGGCGTTTTTGTATTTTCAATTTAATTCTGCTTATCTTTGATAGCAAAATATTGTCAACAACCCACAAATGTACAATTTAAATTTGTTAACTGACAAGTATAAGTTTCCCTCCTCTTTCAAAACTATACATTGCCACCACCCACCATACCTCAGCTGCTGACCAATAACAACAGACCCTTATGAAGAACGATCTAAAACTTAGAGTTTGTGACAACAATGTCAATGTCATCATACAAAGTTTGAACAAATAGTTTCAGTGCAAGGCCATATTGGGGTCATGTATTATATTGGCATTGCTATAATGATACAACATTCTCTTGGTAGAAAAGATTTCAGAATGAGTTCTCAACTTCACAAGTTATGTAATTCTGCTATGCGACCGCTATTTTCACACTCCAGGGGCACGATGGTGGTGTTATCTCATGACATACAATGTTATAATGGCAAATGACCTAAGAAATTTACACCTTTGGTATAACGCATGGTTTGTCTGTAATTTATAACAGTTCTTGGTACTAGGATTGGATCTTAGTATTTCTTTTCCTTAAAATGGCCTAAAAGTATCACATTTTCCTGTTTCCTATTTTCACTTTCACTTCAGAATATTCATATTCCTGATTTACAGAGTTCTGACTGTATCTTCTTCATGGCCTTACTTTTGAATGTACGACTGTTTCCTGATGAGTTATTTTCATCCATCAATCTTATTGATTGCCGGATGAAATCAATGGAGAAGCTGTGTTTCTTCAGCTTCTTATAAGTAACATGGTATTTCTTCATCAACTTTTGTAGAACCCTTGCTTTATGAATAGAGTTAAAGTTCCGATTCCAATAATCTCTACTTGGAAGGTGGCGTTTTCCCAATGCTAATAAAGAATGAGCTTCATCGTTTGGTAAAATGTCTCTGAATATAGATAGAGAATCAGAAAAACAGCATTTAGCTGCCAAGTATTCATCTAAGTCGTTCTTCATAGCACAGCGTACAAGAACTCGGGAATCGAAGCGTCTGTTGTTATGGGCAACAAGGACAGCATCCTGTGGAATCCAATCGATAAATTTCTTCAAGGCCTCTTTCGGATGTTTAATTGGTACTTGGTTACCTTTATAGAATAGCTTACCCTCTGAATATGCAAGACCGTTGATCCTGGAAGCATTAGGTTCAATCTTCTGCTGTGGGTCGGCGTATACATCGAAGGAGTTATACCCCTCACATTCTGCTGCGATTTGACAGATTGTAGTGCCACGGGCTAGTGACGTTGTTTCAAGATCATATATGACAACGGGTGTTTCAGATGTGATTGTTTGAACTGGGACTAATCTCAATGTTGATGTTGAAGATTCATGGTCAAATTCACCAGCCTCAAAATTAGTATCAATATCCTCATGTACATTGGATGACGGATTTTTAGATTCACATCCAGTATGTCCAACTCTCCAACTACCATCTGTCATGACATTCTGATTCCCTTCACTTAGTCTGGTTTCTGAATTTTCTACTTTGATGACACGGTCCCCATTTTTGTGTTTTTTCTTCTTCTCTGAACCTTCTTTGATTGGTACTGGATTTTGGTTGAAGGTTGTGGAAGGGCCTACAATTTCATGGATATGTGACTTTCCCCTGTGGTCCATTTTCTTTCTTCGTTTCACAGTGTGTTTGTTGTGATGTTGAGACTCGACGCTATCATTCATCTTTCTCTTCTTGGCAGTGTGACTCTTGTGATGAAGTGCTGTTCTTTCACCATCTTTACAAAACTTTGATGCATGGTCGAATGACTCTCGAACATTACCATCTTCTGATCCAATACAAATTATTTCGGCTGCCTGATGATCCTTTTTGCGCTGTTTATGTTTTGTGGTTGTGTTTGCATGCCCATCGTTCTGTTTCCTCCTCTTCTCCTTCTCCTCCTCCCTCTTCTTCTTTAAGCCTTCTTTGATTGGTACTGAGTTTCGTTTAAAGATTGTGGAAGGGTCGACAATTTCATGATTGTGTGTCTTTCCCTCGAGGTCCATTTTCTTTCTTCGTTTCACAGTGTGTTTGTTGTGATGCTGAGTTTCAACATTATCATTCATCTTTCTCTTCTTGGCTGTACGACTCTTGTAATGAAGTGCTGTTCTTCCACCATCTATATCAACTGTTGATTCATGGTCGAAAGACTGACAAACATTACTTTCATTTTTTATGACCATCTCTAGAAAACTGCTCGGGCTTAGGGAATATGTGCGTAGTTCATGACTTGATGTAGGCAATGTTTCCATGGGATATTCACCATCATCTTCAATACAAATTATTTCGGGTGCCAGTGGATCCTTTTCGTTCTGTGTTTGCTTCATGGCCATGTTGGCATAATTGAAGGGTGTCTCCATCTCCTTTGTACCATTATCTTTTAAAGGTGTGCTCCTCACTGGGGGATGACCATATTCGATTGCACTGACCGGAGACGTTATTTTGGGTGGTGTGATCGCTTTTGCTGTATATGTTTGTTCTTTGCTCTTCTTGATTTTTACCTCTTTGTTTGATGTGTTCATGGCCCCAACGCTAAATTTTTGAAATTTTTGGCGGCCTTCCCAAAGAGGCGGGATCTCTATAATACCTCCCTGTTTCTGGTTCTGACCTACCATTCTTTGGAATGTGATTGAATTATGTTTATTCGAAGGGACAACAACAGTATTATCGACATAAATTTCACTTGTTTTGTTGCATTTTTGTGTTGCCTTCTCGACATTGATGTTCAGGTCTTCATGTTGCCATTTGTAGGCTGTCTCTCTCTTCCTAATTGTAGGATGGCTGTATCTCATATCAGATAATTTTTCATTAGAGCCTTTGACAATCGATGGACCAGAATGTAGTGGATCCACTTTACGTTTGTTATTGAATGTCATATCTGAAGCGCTAGATACCTTTGGATTATGCATGTTTGTCCAATTAAACTGTTCCCTGTTTTGTAGCATTCCCCTTGTTCACATTTATCACTTTTCCACAGGGATTTTGATAGAGATGTGACAAACGCTCTGAAGAAGCTCTTCTTGTGTTCATAAATGCACGGCTTCGTGATTTTGAATTAAATTTTGAATCCTTCTAAGCATGGAATATGGGACGTATCTCATTTTCTCTCTGTCTTTTGATTCAGTAGCATATGGAGTCCAATAACTGTGTAGTTTTGCTCTACTGGAAGAAACATGACAGAGTCATTATAGGAGATATTTCTAATGTAACAAAACAATTATTACAGCACTAGTGAAATACAACCACAATATAGTGTACTAATTCAGAAAGATAGGGATTCACGTTGACATTTTACTTAAACGACACCCAGTATATGGTATCTCAATTTCATCGTCACAGCACAAAGGAATGTTTCTAGTCGTTGTGATATCATAAAAGTGAAATAAGTAAAGAACTGTTGTGAGAAAGAATGATATATTTCTGTTTATATGTTGTGTGTTCTTTGTGGACATGGTGGCATCGAATTTCAATGTACAAGTAGTTCCTTATGTAATGCTTCAGTGCACACAGTCACGCAGTTCTACCGATCTATAGTCAGCGGGTGACAGGAAACCTCTTAAACATACTATGCCATCAGTTAATGTATAACACCTGATGTTTACCTCGATTGGCACTTAATCTGAAATGATTTATGATTACAGCGTTCAGAGACCTGTATGGTTTATATGGGTTATATGGCAAATACAAATGAACTTGACTTAAGGAAAATTGTAGTTTTTATCGTGAAAACCTATTTTTCAACATTTCATCTGCATACTCATTTGATATTTTGACAAACACGTGATTTTGTTTCAGTAAAAAAAGTTCTCCCTAATGAATTAGACTGTTTAGGTATCCAACCATTTATACGGACCTGACAATGTTTTGCAGAATATGAAATGGAATTATCCACAGTACTTTTAATGTATTGGTTTGTTCTTTCACTTTTAAGTAAAAATTAGCGTTTTCACTTTTCCACAATTCTTGGAAAATATCGACTCGGGTATTCAGTGAAAACTTAAACAAAAGCAATGCAAACCGAAAGTAAACAAATTTAAGAAAGCAGGTAATTTCTACGGGTGTTACTGTTGATACGGCTGATAATTTGACTCAAAGCACAATGTAACAAATATGCTTGTGTATTTTGTGCACTGATCAACTGAACTAAAAGTCTTGTTTGACCACGTCGTTCCATTCGGAGTAAAGGTTGTGCACGGCTGCAGGCCGTGCGAATATGGCGTTCCACCTTTGCCTTTATTTATCCATGGTGATACCTGCCCTGTAGGGCTATAGACATTCAAAGTGGTACTTCGTCTTGGTCTACCTCTGGACAGACATGAACGTCAGGTTTGTCATGCACAGCTAGGGTAAAATTTGTGTATGCCTAAGAAATGGTGGATAAATTGTACTTTTCGTAGTGTGAAGTCGTCCCTTGTGAGGCTAACTAAAATGAAGTATTAAACCATGTCCCAATGCAAATTTATTATTATTAAATATTAGCCCTGCATTAATTCATAGTTAACCAATAAATTTATGATGAAATAACAGGCCTATATTAAATACTAAGAACTGAATTTACCATGTAACCCAGTCAGACTTCCGAACTCTGCATGCACTCATTAACAATTCTCAGACGGCTGCTTCCGAAACACTACAATGCAATATCAACTAATACCCCGAACACAATTTCGTGATATATAGATGCAGTGTTGAAATAATAAGTTTCTCTTTAAAAATAATTTACTTTAGATTCCTTGAACAACAATTCCCTGAACTGAATATGCGATTTGGACATCTTACGTTGGGAACAGTATGTAGTGAACATATATATCTGAAATGACATTGAAGTCTTTCTAGAATTTTGAGAGTTCGAGTTGAAGTCTGGCACTCCTATCACACGGCCTATAGTCCTTACCTGGTATTAACTCCAACTCAGATCATATATGTAAACTGCAGACCTGTTGGGGTATTCAAAAGAAACCGTGGTGCTTGAATAATATACGGGTAAGTATAAGTAGACTGATTATGTGATCAGCGAACAGTGAGCAATGACGTTCGTTGTAAACAAAATTCCACTCACCCCCGGCAAATTCCAAACCATAAAAGGCGTGCGCAGACATGCAAATGTTTGTGCTGACACGAATAGAGTAACTGAATAGACTGAATATAAATTCAAAGCATAATAGACATGCGCAGATGGGCATATGTTCGTGATGACACGGATACATTAGAGTATATACAAATAAGGTAAAATTTCGTCCCATAAAATGTAAATAGTGCAGGTCGCAATTTTATTTGTTCAAATAAATCATGTCCAACAATATATTGTGGAGATATCACCATAACCAATTAATTGGTGATTTTCTCTTGAGCCTTTGACTTCGTGTGTGATGTCATTCTTCCACAAAACAATTTCTTATACATTGTATACTATGATACACATCAAGACCAATCAAATAAAATTTCTTGACATTATTTTGCAAAAACTAAAGGAAACTGCCCGTCAGTCAATTATACATCTAAGCTA
The DNA here is from genome assembly GCF_964340395.1 of Glandiceps talaboti. Taxonomy (NCBI): domain Eukaryota; kingdom Metazoa; phylum Hemichordata; class Enteropneusta; family Spengelidae; genus Glandiceps; species Glandiceps talaboti. The sequence continues at coordinate 12,499,953 of NC_135562.1, read as the reverse complement.
TTGAGATAAGCTTTCAAGAGAATCCTAGTTTACACCAGGAACTTGAAACCATAGTCCCATGACATGTTGGTCAGCAGGCTATATGTATTACCATGTCTAAGTAAGAACTTCAAACCATAGTACCACTACATGTTAGTCAAGCAGGTTTGTACTAGGATCTCGAACTTTCCTGATGCTAGCATGCTAACTATATGCAAGTAATCCACTCATAATACAGTTCGTAAGAAGTTCTTCGGATATAATTGCGCAAGTACTTTTTCTAGGCATTCCATTTGCGTTTCATGTTTAGTTATTGAAGTTCATGTCCATTGCCGAGCATAATGCAAATGGTTCTATCAAATCCATTAACTTTCGTCATTCTATCTTGAGATGGCCTGTTTTTACTGTAAACGGTTACTCAGTGTTGTTTTGTGCTTCTTCGAAATACGATGCGATATTACGAATGATTCTCTTGGTCTTCGTAACCCTTGGTTTCCCATCAGGCTGTATCTCTGACAATAGTCGTGTAAGACCAAACTGTTCATCTTCCATAAATGCTGTATTCAAGTGCCCAAAGGTTAGTCCAGACTTGGCTATTTTCTCAGCCATGTATTGTGTGATAACCTTTTCGGAAATAAGCTGAAAAAGTGTTGGTAAGTTTTCCCACATTGTTGCTCTGATCCCGATCCTATTTCGAACACAGTCAACCGTGAAGCTATGTTTCTCCAGGTCTGCATAGTCAACAGTGGTTTTTGTCATCAACTGACGCAACACCTTCACATCGTCAATGGCATTATGTGCTTCCCAATCAGTATCACCAAGACTCTGTTCCACCAATGCCATTAGAGAATACGATATTCTACCAGGCAATTTTTCTTTAAATATGGGATGGGTGTCTGAAAAATAACATCTATTCTCTAAACGCTTGTCTAGTTCTAATTCTTGTGCACATCGTACTAGGATTTGTGCATCAAAACGTTTGTTACAGTGAGCTACCAATACAGAATTTTGGGGGATCCATTTGATGAATTTCTTCAGGGCTTCTTCTGGACATACAGTGTTTACTTGCTTGCCTTTGTAGTGGAGCTCACCCTTTCTATAAGTGAGATGATTGACTGCTGTTGCCCAGGGATCAATTTCCTGTTGGGGGGCGACATATACATCAAAAGATTTGTCATCACACTCTGCCGCGATTTGACAAATGGTAGCTGAATCCAAATAACACGATGTAGTTTCAAGATCGAAGACAACTACATGTGGTTTTGACTTTTGTGATGGTGTTTTCTTTAGGAGGGCTCTGTTGCAACCTATGTTAACAGCCTCAGCGTACATAGAGAGAATATGTTTTTCCTTCTTTGGTTTGTTTTTCCAAGCTTGAATAATTATGTTTTGTTTATCAGAAATACCATCACAATCCTTTGTATGCGAGTGTTCTCTTTGCTTAACAATCGGTAATTGATGTCTTTGGCGATGTTTTAATTTTTTTGAAGAATATTCAAATTTTTGATTCACCTTAACTTTGCTCTTTTTCAGAGTAGGGATTTCGCAGATATCGTCTTCGTCCTGGTTCCGTTTGCTTCTGTAGCGATGAGTCACTCTTCTTTCGGTCTTTTCACTAATCCTCGGCGATGGGGAACGTGCTGTATGGACGACTACGTTTTCTTTCTTGATTGCTGTTGCCAAGTTTACCCGTACCTTTTTTCATGGTGGTTTTCAATGGCAAGGTTTTCCGTAATGATAGCTTCATCGTTCGCTCTTTATCGCCGATAGTGACACATACAGCTAATGACTTCTGCTCCTGTCTTTGTTGGTCACGTTTCCTTCTTATCTTCAAATAATTTGAAGTCCTATTTTTCCTCCTAATTAGTCGACCGTATTTTAATGGTAGCTTAGTTCTCGACTTCTGACCCCAGTCTTTAAGCACTAGTAAGCGATATAATTTATGTTTGAATGTGTTTGTTTTCGTCATGACAGATACTTTTCTTTCCCCACTTTTAAGACCTTTCCGTGTTCGTCCGAAGCCATTTTTCTTCTTCCTGGTATGTATGTGCCTTCGACCTCGTGGTTTTCAGGGTGGTAGTTGATGTTATATTCCTGCCACTTGTGTCAAGCGGGCTTTTAATAAGTTGTTGTGAGGATTCTATAGGGAAAGAATTCATTGTGTCATAGTACTTGAAATGTGACAAAAAGTTTCAAAGTCCAACACTTATATGGTATAATCACTAATAGTAACAGTCTGGGTACAAGGATAGTTGTTACACACACACACACACACACACACACACACACACACACACACACACACACACACTCTCTCTCTCTCTCTCTCTCTCTCTCTCTCTCTCTCTCTCTCTCTCTCTCTCTCTCTTTGCGCCCCCATATGACCAGTCCTTATTGACAGTAATGTTAGAGACCCCTTTAAACTTAGTCCGTTAGTATTTTATTGCGTATATAGTGATCAATCCAACAAGAAGTTTAGTCAGAAGGACTTACAATTGTCAGAGTCGAGTCCCGGATTACTCCGTATGCAGGCAGGACTACGCGGAAGGATACAATGGCATGAAGGTTAGGGGTGATTGTCTGACCTACTTGCCAGCAGACATTTCGTGACATTTCAACCAAACAAATATATGGTTAACAAAATATCGATTGTGATATACTACAGTGTCGTGAACAAAGTACACACTTTTGTCTGTTTAATTAAATGGTACCCTACATCATGCACATTTACGAATCCGGTGTACTAGCTGTAATCAAATTGAATCAACCTGTGCAGAAAATCAATGCGCGAGTAGGCCTACATGTACATTGTAAAATTCGGAATCTGCGATCTTGTTTTTTGTTTTCTTTTTCGCATCAATCAGTACCACTTTTGGACAACGATCATGAAATAAAAACACGTTTATGTTTATTTTTATCAAAATATTAGTTTAGAGTTTTCACATTTTCAATTAATTTTACAAACTCCACTTTGAAGAGGGGAGGTGATATTTTAAACATTTTCTCTTGAGTGAGCGTGTACTCAGTCCCATTTCCAAAATCCGGTTTCTGTCACTTTTCGGTAATTAAAAAGTTAAAGTACACGAATTTGATGCTTTATTTTGAATTCTTTATTTTAGTCATCTCTTACATTAATTTCTGTGATGATCTTATCCCTCTAATTCACACACACACACACACACACACACACACACACACACTCTCTCTCTCTCTCTCTCTCTCTCTCTCTCTCTCTCTCTCTCTCTCTCTCTCACTCTCACTCTCTACTAAGTCACATAGTCTGCTTCTCAGTTGAAGTCTAACTCCCAATAGTCCTTGTAGGCTACCATTTTCCGAGCGTAGTCAACAGTGAAGCTATGATTTTGTAAATGAACCTCGTCAAAAGTGTGGTCGTCCATCAATAATTGTCGCAACATCTTAGTTTTCTCTATGGCATTAAACTGCTGATCCCTGTAGTCTCGAACATTAAGGTATTCTTCTGCCAATGCTTGTAGTGAATGTCGTGGTTGGTCGCGTAAGATCTCTCTGAATATAGGTAAAGAATCTGAAAAACAACATTTTTCCTCCAGCTTTTTCTCTAATTTGCATATTTGAGCACAACGTACAAGAACTAGAGCATCGAAACATTTGTTGTTGTGGGCAACCAAAACAGAATCTTGTGGAATCCATTCGATGAATTTCTTTAACGCTGCTTTCAGACTTTCAGTTTGCACTTGGTCACCTTTATAGAAGAGCTGGCCCTCTATATATATGAAGCCATTGATTTGAGACGCCTCATCATCAAATTCTTGCTGTGGATCAACATACGTATCGAAAGACGCCCCATCATACTCTGCTGCAATCTGGCAAATAGCTGTATCTCGCTTCAGTGACGTTGTGTCAAGATCAAACACAACAACTGGGGTTTTATGTGAAATTGACTTGACTGGATCAGCGATTGGCCGTCGACTATATTCTGAAATACCGTCTCCCATGGTATTTGTAAACATTAGGACATTGGTTTGAACACTAGGTTCCTGAGTGCCAGACTTATGTCCCTGGTCTGTCTGTTGAGCTTGTTTTTTCTTCGGTACTCTAGTCGTTGACTCTATATTAGTTAAGTTTTTTTGACGGGTTTCCGACAACTTTACTCGATAGCGTTTCGCCACCCAGATCGTTTTGGGTCGATTTGTCATCATCGACAGATTCAGGATCTGGAGTACACGCGTGTTTTCTCTTCTTTCCTTTAGGAACTTTAGGTGCTAGAAATCTTGGAGGAATGCGTGACGACATCTCTGACTTGTATATAAATGATAGGCGGGGCTAGAACACCTGTTCTTCTGAATCTGTAAGACAAACAAACAAATAATCATTGAAAAACAAAGTACGATATCAAAGTTCAAATAACACTAATAAGTTACAAATGACAGATAACATGGTACAAAGGACCATTTCCTTGGTGTTTCACTCATGTAACATGACATTTGTACACACACTCAGACAACTTGTAAGGAATGAGCAATAATTACATACTAGGTGCCACGTAATAATCATGGCAGTATGAAGACATGCCTAAAACAGTGCGAGCATACATAAATACATACATACATACATACATACATACATACATACATACACACACACACATACATACATACAAACACACATACATACATACATACATACATACATACATACATACATACATACATACATACATACATACGTGTCTTGCTACCGCTTTGTGCCCTTTGTTCATTTCTTATCTCAGATAAGTAGCGATCATCAAAATAGAAACAAATTGTAACGCAAATCGAAAATTAATGAAACAATATCTATATGTACTACTATTGCAATTAATAATGCTAGGATTTCACATGCCACTTTACTATTAAGGCATTGAGCCTTGCGGGTTTATAAACAACATTTTTTTTTTTTTAAAAACAAAACAAAAAAACATGCAGCTAGAATTCGTCAATCAATCGTCTTCAGATACTGCAGTGTGATTATAGCTGATATTAACAATTTTTTACTCTTTTTTATTACAAATTAATTTGAACACTGCTTTTCTTACCTGAGTCAAGGCAAAATCCAATTTTAAACTGCAGCTGCGGTCTTCCCAGTCGTACGTAGCTACAACGTGTGTATACGAGTTTGATATGACCAAGGTGAGTATGATAACAAATGAATTTGGCGCGGATGCACAAAGTAGTCCGTTATGATTATCGCAATTACTGTATTTTCTCAATTTTTGCATACAATAACCACGTTTGCGTTTATCATATGTTATATAAAATTCATGATAATTATTAATTATCATTCACTGGGATTAATTGGCTCGGAGGGTTTTTCATGTTTTGTGAGGAAATAGTCGGCTTTTTAAATCCATTTTCGTCCATTAAACTAATATCCATGCGCAGCTAATCGCACTACACAGTGCACAGTGTCAGTGTCAGTGCAATGTAGAATTGCTCGAGTTTCTGGACTTTTGCACTCTTTATTTAAACAAAATTAACACGAGTGTGTTCTTTAGTGTGAAATAATGTCCTGTGTGAGTGATTACAAGCAGTTAGAAGAACACTAAGCTAACAGACTGCTATTAGCTTGAGGGCGAATAATTTTCCTTTCTAAAACCAAAAATGAATCGCATATAAAACTTTGAGACTTAATTCACGAGGGACTGGTGCTAATCTAAGCGGAATGTTTCCCCGACAAATTTATGAAAAATATTAAAGGGAGACAGAAATACTGTCATCATTCGGCAATTTTGTTCGGCAACCTTCCGAACACAGTCCGAGCACAGGCCGAACGAAGTCGAGACTCCTTGCCTGTAGTGGTCTGAGTATTCACAATGTGTAGACAGGTTCGTGAAAAGGGATAGGTACATACATTAAGTTCACAGTTATGCAAATCTCGTGTACTTAGAGTGACATGGCTTATTAACTAACAGTACTACAGAAAGTGCAAGTTATACCCTTTTGAAGACCCCCCCCCCAGAAATTGTTTCAGAAAATAGAAAAGCGATTCCAGAAAGCTCCTCAGAGTGGTCATATTTCATATTCAAATATATTTCACACATACAGTGTGATGACCATTCTACACCCGATACGTCACTACATTTAATTGCACATTCAGCATTTTTGTGTACCAGTCCTTAAGACAACTTAACTTAATGATGAATAGATTATACCGATTTTTCAGTCATTATCAAGAAAAAGAGTATATTAATGTATCATTAGATATACAGCGCGGTCTTTTATTTTAATCGTACGTGCTTTGTCAGTAAGTTTCGCTTTGAGGTGTTTGCCACGCCAGCCGTGCATGATGTCATACGACGAAGCGTCTTACTCCTACGCTTTGCGATTATACGTTTATAAGTTAACTGAGCTATGTCTCGCTTGTGCTGTACAGCAGGTAGCGACAGCCACATAAATAAATCTTTATGTTTCGAATAATTAAAGTGGGGGTTTGTCCATACATTCAATCTTGTAAGTGAGACCGACGAGTGTAACTCTTCACAATGTGGTCGATCATGGAAGAAAATTACACTTGGTGGAAAGAGTTTTTATCTCCTTTGAATCGAACTGGGAGGTGCCGACAGAAAATATTAAGTCAGTTTTGCGATATCGGAGGAAAGACGTTACCACCACCTGACACGCTGGCCAGACGTTTTGTTGATGCCATACAGAAGCCTGTGTTCGAGACGAAACATGGTGATAGCACGACTCCGATACAAGAAATGTCCAGTTTTACCAATTGGGATGAAGACGGAATGTTTGATTTTACGCCACTTCCGCCAAGTCCACCCTATTACGGAAACTATGCAACACCGATGACTGCTCCCTGTGTACCACGTGTAACGCACAATCCCCAACAGCTACCGTTAGAGGAACGACTCGAGTACCTGAGACTGGTCAAAAGCCCCGGTAAACGAACAAAAAGACCTGGGAAACTAGACATTAATAAGTCGGCATCTGCCTGGACAGTGAAGACCCTGTCGTCCTATATTGGAGAAAGGGACGTACGGGAACTTATAACACAAAGAAAACGTTTGAACTGTATGTTATTTGCGGAGATCAAGTCAAGAATACAGGAGGTTGGAGAAGGGCTAGGGTTTACAACAGAAACTGCCGGACGATACACTGGTCTAGCAAATTTGGAAAGTAAGAAGGTCACTGAAGCAGACATCAGGTTACTGATAAATCCAATTTTACACATTTTGTGTCGTGAAAATAAGGTTAAGTTCACAACTGAGGACAAATTGACAACACCATTAGTACCAAACTGTACTTACGACTACTGTTTCTTTAACGATAAACAATGTATTGGGATATTGGAAGCCAAAACAACGTGTGGTTTGACGCAAAACGCCATCGCGCAAGTCATCGTTGAACTGATAGGTATAACGACAGCGGAAGAATTTTCGCAAAGAGAGTGTCCTCCGTTTGCAATATTATCGGATGGTTTTCGATTTGTATTTGTTATTCTGTCCTCGAATAGTGTACAGTTCGAATATGATGTAATGTCCCTGACTCCAAAACTATTAGTTAGGAAAGCAGTGACGTGGAAAGACTTTAGAGAAATTCTAGAAATAGTGAACGCATACATCTCTAGTATGCCTAAGTAAACCACGTGTAAATTTTAGTAACCGTGTCGCCATACATTGCCTGTCTGCTCTGCCATGGCCATGAACTGCGCTCTCCGGTAACTTCATCGCCAAGGCGTCCGTTCCTTTTCGTAGTTTCTTAATTATAAAGTAAATCGTTCACACTCACATACAAATCAAATCAAATCCCATCTTAATTCTAAATTAAATTTTAATGTACGTAAAGTTTCTCATTAGTACTGTTCTGTTTAGGATAAATACGATTAGAAACATCGTGTCGTCAACAGGTAGATCGTATGAGCACGTGCCTTAAATTTCGAGTATTCATTGCGCTTGGCCACGTGGGGTTGTACATTTCACTCTAAACATTAAAATTGCAGTGTGAGGACTCATCTGCAATAATTTCCAATTTCAATCATTTTGAATACTAATTGTATTATACCAATTGGATTATATGTACGTATGTAAGAAATGTCCAATTTGGCATTATAATTTCAGGATAACTGGACTAGATTAGTTTCAAGTGAGGGTCCTCACCAAAATATTTTCTTATTAATGATATTTCTTTTTGTATTTTTATGTTTCTGGTGGAAATAAATTCAATTAACCAAATTTATGTATCTCCATAATATATGTTGGATTGGCACGCAGATGAACACAGTTGTACTACTGTTATGATCCAGAAATGTCATATTTGGAATTTTGACATATTTTATCTTAATTAACGTAAAGTTTACCTTTGTGCTACTTACCTACAAACAAACAAACAAACAAACAAACAAACAAACAAACAGGAGCTAACAACAGCGTGATCTACTAATATATTGATTTATCTACTAATCCTCTAGGATTTACATGTTGCAATTGGGGACATGGAGAAATAAAGATACTTTAGACTTTGATTCACAACGCAACTGTTGGTGTGCGATTTCTCTCTCAGCTCTGCCCGAGTGTAAAAGAATACGTATGAGTGACGATACCTGTGTGGCTAATTCCTAAATTAGACAAGATCGGTAGATCCTGTTACCATAGAAAGACAGAGTTGAGAATCGTTTACGTTCTGCTGATCTACCTACAAGTACACAACATATAACTGAAACGTAACATTAGGCAATCCCCAGAAAGTAACACTACAACGCCATTGGTGCTATATGTCAATTTACTTTTACCTATAATCTACGACATTTTGGTACACTATATGGAAACTAGGCATTCCAAACTCACTCAGTGTAAAAAGTTTAATTGTGAAGCAAAGTGAAAGCTTCATCTGTAACTTGCACTTTCGTTTCGTTGAATTAAGAGCGATGCGTATAACATGCACAGCTAGAGCCTGGCCATGCGTCTGCGCACTATTTTAGTAGTAACTCGCTGAGCTTTATATAGTTTGAAAATAGAAATTCCATGTGTCGAAAATGTGTACAGACTACGAGTCCTGTGTGAATTATTACACATAACAGCATTTTATCCAAGGCTAGATTTAACAACTATTTTCTGTGGGCGTGAATGTGTGTCAGTCTGGCGGGTCTATTTACTATCAGCTCGCTCCCGCCAACGCAATCCAACGAGTACGTTGACAAGTTACGGTACGGTTAGCAGGCCCTACAAAACACTTAGGAGATGTCATAATGTATGACATTTGTGTTAAGTAAAAAATGATCTCTTTAAAGATATCATTTTTATTCAATTTTCCTTGATGCTGATATCGTTGAATTTCACCCATGTACAAAAAAGACAATAAGAGTATAGAGGATGGGGTCAAAGTCGAACTATGGGGACCGAGGAATAGAAGAACAGGGAAGGCAAGAACAAGATGCGTTTTTAGTAAATGCAATTACTATTTAAACAAACAAAAAAATTGACAAATTCATAAATTCCACTTCACATGTTCAGGAAATGATGGAATTGCATTTACAGAATGAGCACTTTAAAATGACCCAGACATGTCAAAAATTTATTTCAATCAATTCAGACTACACAGTTGTGTTGGTCGTCTAGGAAACAACGAAATGAACTTTTCCTTTAGCTGTTTTTTGTGTACATTCCACATTGAAGATGTACTGTCCAGCTATTGTTAAAAACGTGATATTCACTATAAATGAAAACAACTATGAGATATCAAATAAAAATAACCTTCGTCATACGTAGCTATACTTATATCCCAAAGCTCCCTGAAAACGGGCAAACTGTTGTCTACTCAGCGAAGAAATTAGATTTAATAATCCATTTGTTATTGTACATGCATATAAAATAAACGCGAAATAAAACCAATTCATAACAACATGACAATGAAAAACACACTGCAAGAGTTTTCCACAATCATGTTTACTATTTCTTTCTTACTTGCCATCCATGTATGGAATCAGTGAATATGACAACCCTTGAGAGAACGGCCACCTCCATATATGGCCACTTTATTATGTCAGTCCCCTAGGTGGCTGCTATACACAGGTTTGACTGTACGTTAAATCATTGTTAGTTCATCTTTTATTTATAGCTCATAGCTTACCATTCTTTCTAAGGATCATAAGGCCTTCGAGAGGGAAGATACGCAAATTGTAATATTTTGAATACCTTCCAGTTCAGCAGACCGGATTCAACAATGACATCACGGGGCTAACCACAGATCTTGAAGCGGATCCTTCAAGATCTATGGCAGAACACGTCCGTGTTCGTTTTCGACTGTACTTATTCAATTGTCCATTGTACACTTGACTGTGAGGGCGCTGTTCTTCCTGTCTGTGTGTCCCTTTGGGGTATTACCTTTGCTATGTTACTATTAGTGCATGAAGCACTGCTGTGTCCTACACTGGAAATGGTGGGGATTACAGGTTTAAACTTCGGCCATAAAGCCGTTGATGATTTCCACAATATCTTTTAAATCATCCCAGGTCACAGCTTTCCTTACCAACACCTTCGGCTGTTGACACAGTAGCTTATTTTCCTCCCACTCAAATTCGATTTTCTTGTGGGATAATCTTAGGAAAACAAAATGGAAGCCGTCGGATAATATGGCGAAAGGAGATTTCCATGTTCCATCACTCTCTGTTGTTGAGGTGTTCCTTGCCTCCGTCATCAAACCAATCAACTGAAGAATAACCTGAGCAATGGCTTTGGGTGCCATCGCACCTGGTGCTGTAGATTTCGCCTCAAAGATACCAATGCAGCGGTTTTCTCTGTAGAATCGATAATCATAGGTACAACTGGGAATCAGTTTACTTTTCAGTTTTTCTTCAGTCTTAAATGTCACATGATTGGTGCGACACAATAGATATAAAATTGGGTTAATAAACAGTCTCGCATCAGCTTCCGTGATTTTCGTCTCAAGTAGTTTCTCCAGACCAGTAGTACAGGAGTCGCTGCTTTTAATCCCAAGTGAATCTCTCACTTCCCCAAGTCGGGTCTTCACATCTTGAAATTCGACCCTCTCCATTTGACCAGGAGAATGGCTTGATTCAAGAGATTTGTGGGTTGGTGACATTTCTTGAACCCTTTCCTTGCCAATGTATTTCGCTAGCATTCGAATTGTCCACTGTGATGTAGGCGTGTCTAAGTCTACCCTGTCCACCTTTCGCTTGCGTGGGGATTTTTCACTTTCCAATAATTTGATTCTCTCTTCTGCAGTGGCAGAACTGATTTCGGGGTTGACTTTCACTTCAGAAGCTTGTCTTAGCGAATGCGATTCTCCAGAGACAAGGTTGTCAGTCGAATCAACACTAGTGCTGGCAGTGTAATTTGCTTCATGGAACTGAACATGGTATGTGTTATCAGCTGACAATCTTTCACTATCACCACCACCACCACCACCACCACTACCATCATCATCATAATCATCATCATCATCATCATCATCCTCATCATCATCATCTTTGTCTTCTTCAAACATGAGTTGCCATAAGCCAGACTGGCCCATCTTACTTGTCCCTACAGCAGGTTCCAATGTTTCAAATTCGTCATTTGATATGTCACTACTAGTGTAATCTTCTGACTGTGTCGGTTTATATGTGTCGTCACTTTCTGACGAATCTTCATAATAATCGGCCCCTCCAAACATTTTTTCCCAGGTTGTCACGCCATCACTATCACTTGTTGTAGACGAAGGGGTGGTGTACACTTCTTGGTCGATTGAATGTTGTGAGTACGTGTCTACCAATTCCATGGAACCCAAGACTTCATCAGTTTTAGAGTGTGACACATTGCCAGTTGAATAAACTGGTGCAGATGTATATGAAGCGACCTTTGGATTTGTGTATGAAGCATCTTCGGGAGATTCCAACTTTTGCCGTTTTGGTTTTCCATCAAATTTAGCCGACTGTACCATATCAGCAAACGTTCTTGCCAAGCTATCCACGGGAGGAAGCGTTTCACTTGCCAAAGGTGATCGCAATGGTCTGCGATTGTTCCTTCTAATCAATTTCAATGGCGACAAAAATTCATTCCACCAATCTTCATTCCTTGTGTCTTCACCATACATCAAAGCCATTCCGAGTTACCTAGAAAATTACATAGAAAACACAAACTATACGGTTATAATATCGGTAGAAACACACAATGAGTATGGCTTATTTGAAACTTCCAGATTACGAGAAAAATGTATATAAAGACATAAAAACACAATTCAGAAAAGCTGTAGAAAAGGAAAGTCCACAACACAAGAAAACTCCTATCTAAACCCATGACTGCATAGCACTGGTAAGGTTAAAAAAATGTTGGGTACTTTACAATTATTACCCTGGCTCGGATCAGAATGGCACAAAGCCCGGGCCCCTTTAGTCTTCCTCAACTCCCCAGGGAGCATACAATCCATTTAAGCGCATAGGATTAAAGCCTTCACATTGCAACCTACATTCTACCAGGTCCCCAATTATACAGCTGGGTTGACTGAGGCACAGTCGTGGTTCAAATCTTGCCCAAGGACTTTAGCCACTCAGAAACAAACAGCTGGCAGCGACAGGGTTCGAACCTACAACCTGTAGATTCCAAACCGGTCACACTAACCATTTACCCATTATGACTCCACTCCAGGTTAAACTAAAGTGAGAACCTGGGATTGAAATCTTGGCCTTTAAGTATCCAACATTAACGTGATTTCTGCAAAGGCTTTCGGTCATGCCCAAAGTCAATCACGTCATTGTACTAGACAGTTTGTATATTATCAACCTGACTCTTGCGCCGGTAGTTTTCATGAGCAAGCTAAACATAATATTTGTGTAGCTCGTTTTCAGTGCGTCTGTGTTCTCAAACATACATCAGAAGGTACGTAGGCGTAGTGTTACAAAAATGAACACCGTATTTGCACAAGAGCACTATTGGTTGTACCACGGTACAAACTCCGCTTTGTGTACATGATCACATGGATATTTCTGTTTCAAAATTTGAATTTTTTGTTGTGATTCAAAGTTTGCGTCATCCTCAACAAAAGTTTTCAATTTTGAAATACCAAATGCTTTTGTGCTTACATGCAGACAGGCAAACAGTAATAATCTTGTCCTTTGAAAAAAAAAAATATGTCCGTAAGTTCAGACCAACATCAACAGCTCTCTCGTTGTCTAAGCCAGACTAGATAAACCATGACGAACGTTAATAATGTTGTTATATGTTTCCACAAAAAGCACATACAGCATTCTTCTTTGAGGGAGATGTGCTGACATAATTACATAATGTAATACTTACTCGTTTTGTCTGAGAAGTTAAGTGCAACGTGTTGTTAGGTATTGCGGTAACCAGAACGAAATAAATAGTAATAGGAGAAGCTGCCACTGTTATACCATCAGTACATGTTCGAACAAGCTCCTTTGCCAAGTATTTGTATGAGAAAAGATTGGACCTATGCACTTTGCCCTAAAGTTGAAGGGTTCACAATAAATCAACTAATTGGTTAGTTGAAAACAAATAGTACCGGTAGATGTCATGCCAGTTTTGTAATAGTGAGATGGTGAAAATTAACAGGAATAGATATCAGACAATTGTCTCATTTTGAAACATGCCTCAAAATACAGACTACATCTTGTCAAGAAGGGCGGGGATATGTTGTCTGTATTAAAAGTGGTATACTATCATGCACACGCCAAGTTATTGTCTTTGAACACAATATATTAATTATAACTCCTGTCATTTGACGTCACAACATATGTACATTGCATTGTTCTGCAGTACACGAAATATGTCACATTCCAAATCGCCATCATCTTCCTGATTTTTCATACATTTTGCTTAAGGTGATATACAAATATTATTCTCCGATATATTTCTTCATTCAGCCAGAATATAAATGTGACCTACTTACCTAGTGGCTCATAACAAGGCCCCTTAGATCACTCACATTTTATTTGGATGAACAAATAATAATATCTAACAGTAGTATCCAAGGATGTATGATTTATTAATACATCACACAAAATTATAAGTATGTTTTAACTTTATTTCAGTCATATTCTGAATGTAACATATATTGTATTCATGATTTCACTCAAAATTATACTTGAATACATATATACTAATATGGATTTTGTACCTTGCAAAAAAAGGGAGAAAAGAATAAGGTGATTCCCTGGTTACTATCTTTCTGTTTTGTTTAACATAAATTTTCTGCTTTTCAGGGAATACACTTTGGAAAAAATAATAGACACAATATTCGCATACTAATTCATTCTCGCAACCGAGACCTTGTTTTCCTTCTGTGACCCTTTAAAAAATAGATGAGTTGAAAAAGGCTGTGGTTTATGACAATGATACTAACTCTGAGTGAGATATCTTCACAAAGGCTGCCATTCGTCAATGAGGCACACACGAAGTTGTATGTGTTTTGGTGTAATGTTTGCTGATTATTGCCAGGTACCTATAGTATTCTGCTTACTATGAACATCACTTTCTACTTGCAGAATTCTAACCTGGTATTCAGGTATGATAGATTAAACGATTTACATGTAGTATATGTTAAGCTTTTGATTAGCTGTAAAAAAGTTATCTGGAAAATGGTTTGTTCAGTGGATTCTGTGATAAGACCAATCACTGTGCACTGAGCTGCGATCGTTCAGTGAGAACTTGAAAAAAAAGGTTGTAAAATATAAAGATACATGAATGCCATGGAATGTGACAACTATTAGAGAAGTATTTATCACATGGTCATGCTAACTATATCAGATAGATTTATCTGAAATCTAACCACACGACAGGTTAATTGATAATATTCACAGAAATTGTTGGAGTAACAGAACTGACTTGTTAAATTTATTTTTACCTAAATATATTCCAATACAAGATGTTATCAAAATTTCCAGTGCTTAAGTCGACAGTGTATACTGAAATTTGACTTTAACATGTTTAAAAATTTAAACACTTTAGTTTTTTGCTTTATGGGCTTAGCATTAGTAACGATTCCAGCTACTGCACTTTATATTATACATTTTGTTTTTACTTTTGGTTGCCAAGGGTTCTAAACACAAGCGATGAAGGTGAAACTCCCATGATGCATAGCAAAGGAGATATTAATCAAGACATATCCATATAATATACTCTGGTAATCAAGCCTTCGAGTTACTCAGACATACACAAACTAAAACTATTGCCAGTAACATGTTGAAAACCTATTGAATAGATGTCAGTCTCAGTAGTGTCAGCCTCTCTGAACACTAGTTTATTTAGGGTTCTATAAACTTGAAGTGTACTGTTTTCTGACTTCCAATGTTTACACTATCTTGATTACAAGGTAATTACATTTGCATAAAACAGAGACACTACTGTCACCCACTTGTGTAATATATTGCATCGAACAACAGTAATTTTAGATTGTGTATCTTAGTAAACTGAAGCCTCTATTACAAGAGTCGTAACAATCTCCATGGTAATATCTTTATAGGCCTGTCCCTTTTTACTATCATCAATCTCCATGGTAACCTCTTGATAGGCCTGTTCCCTTTTTTTTTGCTATCTTCACGACACACTTCTAAACTCATCGAATAGATAGGCTGGGATGTGTGCTTCTACTTTCTGTAATTAAAATAGATATTAGGATTTGTATGTCAAATATTCAAAAACATTACATTATGAAACTTTATGAGGACATTAGAAATTGTCTTTGTTGTAGTTAAACATACAGTCACTTAGATGTTATTCCCCAATATTTTTTTTCGTTCAGCCAAGGAAATACGAGTGACCTATGGGGTCTTTGTCACTACGAGTCACTCGACGAGTAGTGACAAAACCCTTAGGTCATGTGTATTTTCCGACTGAATGAAGAAAAACAATGGGGAATAACAAGCACAGCAGCACCAGTCATATCAAAGAAAAATCAGGGAAAGTAAGTGAAACACAAAGCCTACATCATTTTAGATGTAATGTCGTGTGAGTGAAACACCAAGCCTACATCATTTTAGCTGTAATGTCGTGTGAGTGAAACACCAAGCCTACATCATTTTAGCTGTAATGTCCTGTGAGTGAAACACCAAGCCTACATCATTTTAGCTGGAATGTCCTGTGAGTGAAACACCAAGCCTACATCATTTTAGCTGTAATGTCCTGTGAGTGAAACACCAAGCCTACATCATTTTAGCTGTAATGTCCTGTGAGTGAAACACCAAGCCTACATCATTTTAGCTGTAATGTCCTGTGAGTGAAACACCAAGCCTACATCATTTTAGCTGTAATGTCCTGTGAGTGAAACACCAAGCCTACATCATTTTAGCTGTAATGTCCTGTGAGTGAAACACCAAGCCTACATCATTTTAGCTGTAATGTCCTGTGAGTGAAACACCAAGCCTACATCATTTTAGCTGTAATGTCCTGTGAGTGAAACACCAAGGCAACTTCATTTCTTCTTATATATATATATATATATAACTCATGATTAAATTCAAAATAGGTGTCTTACGACAAATTTACCTTTCTTGGTATATCTGCATAATTGAGAAATTCTTCCAAAAAGACCAGGATATTAACAACTTCTGCTGGCAGTTCAACTTTTTGACTGCAAAGAATGTAACAGGTTTGTTATTATAGATTTAGAAATGTGAACACTTCCATTGTTTGTCATTAATTATTTTGTGCTCCGATTTTTATTAACATCATCACACCTTAAACTCCATCCTTGTTAAGTTCTCATCATCTCATCAATTTTGACTTTGTCATTGCCATGGCAATGATCCTCTTCCTCCTCATCACCATCACCACCACCATCATCATCATCATCATCGTCATCATCATCATCATCACCACCATCATCATCATCATCACCACCACCACTACCATCATCATCATCATCATCATCATCATCATCATCATCATCATCATCATCATCATCATCTCATCATCATCACCACCACCACCACCACCACTACCACCATCATTACCACCACCATCACCACCATCATTATCATCACCACCACTGTTATCATCTACTTACACAACAAATACATTTCAAATATAAAGAAGCAACAAACAAACTTTACCTGGTGCTGTACACATGACAGACACCCAACCAACCACAGCTGTACAGAACATGCATATGTGATACCTACCTGATGGCAACAGCTTCCACCATCGATCTGACATACTGACCCAATAAACCTAGGAAGTGGTCTGTGTTCTCTGAATGGAACTGTCTGAGGAGTGTAACAAAGCCAGCCACCAATGGTGGACCATCTAGGGGTTCCTTAGGATTCTTACATACCATACTCCCTGGAAAAAAAATCAAAAGTGATGTATCCGGTAACACTTTAAAACAGTTGCAGTTGTTGAATAGAAATTGCTTTGATCCAAATGTCGTTTCATCAGTGGTGGACAATGAAAATTAGCCTAGGGGTATAGACAAGATATTCAAGTATGCAACCTGGCTTGCATGTGGTATAAAGTTCTTTTATAAGGCTTACTTGGGATAATTATCACGTTATGTCCGAAATGGGCTATTTTGTTTTGTTATTTGTGATTACTTTCCCTCCAGAGATGATGGCGTGATATTGATACATCATGGGAAACAGAGGGGTAGTGAAACTACTGTAATGTTAAAACACACATTGCCAACAAAACTGTGACAACATTCCATACATTAAACTTCTACACTTGTTTCAATTTACGAAAAAAAACTATCTGCTGAATCAGATTCAATTTAAGGATTCACAGTCAGTGATTTCATGGATATTATTCAATAGGTAAACTTTTCCTATATGATATCTATATTTTATAGTTTTATCTTTTGATAACCGTAAATTGTGTACATTTCCTAACTGTAGAGCTGATGGAAATTGATTGCCATGCAGACAAATTGCAGGAAATAAAATCAAAATGACTGAATAGGGACTATGTAAACTCAATTTGAAATGTTTTGCCATCATTATATATGGCTTGTTGTTACATCCTTGTCAAATATTTAAAAATTCTTTTTTTTTAAAAATCGACCTACCTACCCAATGTCATGGGCTAGGTTACCCGTTGAACAGCATTTTTATTTTTTCTGGCCTTAGTTATTTTTATTTTATACAGTGTTTGGTTATTGTGACACTAGGGATTGATGACGACGTGACATGAAGTGTTGGGGAAGTGAAACACCTGTAACTTACTGTTGATCAAGTCTTTCAATTCCTGTAATTTTATCTACTTGTGGTAATATGAGAATGAAACTAAAATGTTAGTTTTCAAATATACTTTCTGACTTCTCATAAAAAAACACTAGCACAGTATTGAATCCCTGTTTTAGGAAAGCAGAACCTGGTAATTTCTCAATAAATAATCTTTATCAAAGTGTTATCAGGTGTATATTAACAGAAATTTGATGTATGTATTTGACTTTTGGACACGTAACAACACAGCGGATATTGAGAAACCTGCTATACTACTGGTGGGGTATATATAATGTTCAACTTAACGCTCCCTTACTTCATTTGACTGTGTGGAGCACTGGAAGAGAACACATTTATTGCTTGTCATTATCTACCAGGAGAGGGCTTCAACAGCAGCTCTTGAACATTTTGTTTTACATTCTCCACTAGGCAGTATAGTGCTGGAAGAGAACATCAGCTCTCATCATATCTATGATAAAAGAGTTGCTGCCATTTTATATACTCTAGTGTAGTTTGACACTGTAGTACATTCCCTGTTTCTGTTATTAGCTTTTAAAGCTCCTACACATTCAATACATTTGGTGGAGACTCTTTGTCTGGAACTCTGAATACAACAATCAACATGACATCTTTCTTGGTAAACCTGCACATGATGGCACTAATGGTAATAATGCTGTATCTACTACCTACATCAACATCCGAGTCTCTGTGTAAGAGATACAACTATACGTATGTAAGACTGCACAGGTAGGAACATTGACAGTGTACCAAAAGATTTACCTTCAACAACTACACACTTGTACTTGTCTCACACCAAGATAAAACAGATACCACCAAAGTCGCTTGCCAAGTTTGGACACCTAATATTACTTAATTATGTTGCAGCTAAACTTGAGACGATAGATGAATATTCCCTCTTTGGGTTACAGAGCATGAAGCATCTGACATTTGCAGATAATAATATTTCAAAACTCCACAACAATTCATTCCAGGGTTTATCAAATCTGAAAATACTGATTCTTCGGAATAATAGACTAACTTCACTAACTGGAAATGTGTTCTCTGAGCTAACAGCTTTGGAAACACTATGGTTAAGTTCCAACAACATCAAAAATCTTCCGGACAATATTTTCAGGGGAACAAAAAGTCTGCAGTTTCTTGATCTCACTGGTAATAATTTGACTTGCTTTCCTAATGATGCCCTACAACATCTCAGAAGTCTTGATGCAATTAACATTGGAAGCAATACATTCATGACAGCGTGTGGACCAATTAATCTTTCAAAGTTAAGAAAACTGAACGGGTTACGTGTCAGTTCATGTACGTTTCATGATGAGGACATTTCTAAAATTGTCTGGCCCGACAGACAGTTTGAATTTGTGGATATTGCAAGAAACCCACTGTCTTTAAAACCAAGTACATTATCAAGGCTTCGACACGTACTTATGCTTTTCATGAACTGGTCTTTCGATACTGGAAGATTGTTATACGGCCTTGAATACTCTGACATAGAATCATTGACATTGACAAAATATTCATACATTCAACCGCCGACTGCTATATTTTCAATAACTGAGACCACATTCCAAGGTTTGGTTAACACAAAACTGAAGAGCCTCTATATCTCTGCATGTACAGTCCATGTTGATGGGCCATTTCAATGGTTACGACACTTGCAGGAACTTCGATTGTCTCTATGTACATTAAATAATCTTACTTATGGTGTATTTCAAGGCTTAAACAACCTAACGAGCTTAAAAATTGATACAAGTGTCTATACAAGTGTAAATCATATTTTACCATTTATACAGGGCCTTCATCAACTTGAATATCTAAATATTTATCAGACTCCAGAAGTAGGAAACCTGCCAAGCCTTGCTTTCAAACATTTGAATTCTTTAAAATACTTACATTTGCAAAAGAATATGATCAGTGGTGTTCATGAACACTCTTTCCATTCTATGTCACAGCTACAAGTGTTAGATTTGTCAGACAATTTAATTGGATATTTTCCAAACAAAATCTTTCATGAACTAACTTCACTAAAAATACTACACATAGAGAGAAATCCCCTAGCTGTCTACGTATATCAAGTCCAGGCTTTTATCTATCAACGTTTGTATAATCTTAATGAATTGTACGTCAGTCTTTCAACACCTCTAGATTCTGGAACGGCTTATTTTAATTTGTCATATAATCCTCACTTGAAAAGTCTGTATTTCGACAGTCCAATTCATAGTTGTTTCTACTTAAATTCATTATATGCATCTAATCTGACACAACTGCAAAGTTTGACCATTATCGAAAGCTGCATTGTTAATGGAGATCAAGTCCCACCTCCTGGATTCACTTCTGTACGTGTTCTCAACATTGAAAATTGTGGTGTTTTCACGAAAGAAAATTCATCTGTTTTAGAACTGTTCCCAAATCTGCGAGAACTTTCACTACAAAATATGCAGATTTCAAGTCTTGCCATTCTTCCTAACAAACTTGTATATTTGGAGAGGTTAACCTTGTCACACAACAAAATTCGCAATGTGGATATGAAGATACTAGAGTCATTTCCAAATCTTCACTATGTTAACCTACAATACAATGACTTCGACTGCTCCGGCTGCAAATTGCAACAGTATCACAGTTGGATAAAGACAGACAACAAAGTTTTATTGAACAACAGCCATTCCAATAATTTGTGTTTTGGACCAACTGACGCAAAACCAAAGTCCATTTTTGAGTTGAAGTTTGGATTGGAGTGTAACATAGTGTTTCGTTATGTGTTACCAATAGCTAGTACCATATTACTAGTTGCAACCTGTGCTGGGTTATGTATTCGTTTCCATTGGTATATTCGATACTTGTTTTTTCTCCTCAAACTCAGATGTGGTCGCTACCAACCCCTAAACACTGAGGAAGACCACAGAGACAAAGATTATGATGCATTTGTTGTCTTCAACAACCAAGATAGACCGTGGGTCATGGAACAGTTAGTTCCAAACCTAGAGAGAAATGATCCACCAAACTTTGACTTGTGTATCCATGACCGTGACTTTGTTGCTGGGAGAGACATCTTTGATAACATTCTTGACAGCATTGAGAGAAGTCATAAAACTATGTTGATACTGTCGCCTACTTTTGCCGAGAGTGAGTGGAGCTACTTTGAAATGAGAATGGCCCAAAATCTTCTCTGCGACCAACATAAGGATGTACTAGTCTTGGTGTTACTGAAGGAAATACCTGATGAGTTGATACCTCGCATATTGAGGAAAATGTTTATGACCAAGAATTATATCAAATGGCCACAGAGCAAAGCAGGACAAAGACTATTCTGGGCAAAACTGAAACGGGCCATTAAATCTACTAATATGGTCAATAGGGTGGCAAAAGTTTAGGAGATAGTATTTTCAACTTCTATAGGGTCTAACTTTTTTTCAAAACTATAAAGGGGAACACCACGCCAGGAAATAACGGTATTTTCATAAACTTTGAGTTGTTTTCACTCCTTGGCTAAGAGCTAACATCCTTTACATAAATAGTGATGAATATTCAGTGTGCATCTAATGAATATTCATGTATGCTAAGATCCATGATGCAATGATGTTCAACTGAAAAAATAATAGAGGTGAAAAGGAGTTCCAATTTGGTGTTTCTTCCTGGCAACCGAGTAAAAATTATGTGAATTGTGATGTAAAATCATGAAATGACTCCAGAACCCAAAATTTATGAAATAACTTTATCTGCTGGAGTGTCACTCCTTTTAATTATTTTTGTCCCCTGCATAAAAGGCCTATTTTCTGGCTGATCTGTAATTTTGAAGAAGACAGTCATGAATGAAAGGATAATTCTATCTCATCATTATGGATTCACCAATAATGAATAACATAACACTAAATGTGAGAACCTGAGATTGAATTATGGACCTGTAAATTTATCCTGGTAAAATATTCTAGAAAGTAAACACATTTTCCTACTGTACAATTTATTTACACCCACTGTACTTTTTTTATGATAAATGTGTTACCATGGTGATTGTGGTAGTACATATTTAGATGTATACTTTTAATCATTTTCTTCAGCTGTTTATAGTTTACTCTTGACTACCTAAGTGAGTATGGAACATTAGAACAGTCCTATTGTTTTTCAACATAGGTTATTCCATTTGTATAAAATTAGGGGTGATAGCATCATCTACCGTACATACATGTATTCCAAGAGACTTTGTGTATTTTAAACGGACATGCAACTTTAGTAAGAAATATATCTCTATATGGGATTTAATATTGGACCATTCCTATTGTTCTACGGTACAGTTTATACCATTTTGGACAAAATTAGGGGTGACAGCTTGACTTACCTACAGTCTTGGTGTACTGTAACTTTGGTAGATGTGCAATGACAAAGAGGAAAGCAAAGAGTGGAAAGTATGGAATTCTCTTTGTTGTTATGTAGATCTGGAAATAAAATATTGAAAATCTTTTATAAAAGTGACAAGAGAATAATTTGATACAAGTTTTGAAATAAATGACTACAAATCATTATCTGTGTTTGTTTTGTTATGGATGGTAAGATGTTACAATTTACTAAAGTTTCACAAGTTTTCATTTTACATACATTAGCCGACAAAATTATGGTGATACAACATTATTTTATAAGTTTATTTGCAGCCCAAAGCATCAGGCCCATGTCAGAGGTGAACAAATCCACTGGTCCTGGGTCCGGGACTAGCTTTTTTTTTGGGGGGGGGGCCAGATCACACAAATTGTACCAATTGTTTGGTCCGTCAGACCAGTACCTTACTGTTAATAATTATTTTAAAAAGTCGTCTGAATATGCAGATTCATAGGCAAGATTTAATGTTTCACATTAGCAGGACCTTGGACCTCTAATTCTTTCAGCAGGACACTGGATTTTTTAAGGCACTGGTCTGGGGACCACCAGTTCACAAAATGATTTGTTCACCCCTGCATGTGGTGGAAGGAGTTACATTTCTATATATAACACCAAGTAAATATAAACAAACAAACAAACAAACAAACAAAAACCCAAAAATCAAACAGACAAACAAACATCTGACCCATCCCCAAGCTACAATTATAACAATTGCTCCTGTATTGTACATGTAAGTACATTGATCTCCTTCTACTTATGGCAGCTTTTAAACACTTGTCAATCCATCTAAGTAAATTTCAAACTAACCTTAGTAAATGGGTTACTAATACCAGCACTTTCTAGATATGAAGTCAGTTCATACATGAGTGGATTTTCTTCTTTGGGATATGGCAATGATGGGTCCTTGTAATGAGCCTCAATATCTGTCAACAAGCCCCTGGATATTAAAAATAAAATAATGGTTTAAAAAAAATTAAAAATAAGAAGACAATTAAAACGCTTTTCAAAATGCTGTCACTTGAGTTGAAGTTTATACTTTACAATGACGGAAAATGATCACAGATATCTACAAAAGCAAAGAGTTGTGAAATATTTCCATTCTGAGGTGTACATAAAAAGTTGGAAACACTTAGTGAATAGTGTGTTATGAATTGATATGATAAGTCATGATGCTCAAATAATAAGACATACAGTCTCACAAATTGCAAGCCTTGCTGCTTCCATTTGTGTTTGATTAACAAAATCTTTGGGTATGATTCAGGAATGAAGCTAATTTTAAAAGCCATCAGTAAAATACGAGAAGTAGGTGGTAATGTCTAGGAATGAGATTCATAAATCTGCCCAATGATGGCAATATACTGGTTGAAACAAAGAATTTTAAAACAAATTCCTGAAAAGTAGTTGGCAAATCACTGCAGAGTAGTAAGTTGTTATTACAAGCTATCAGCTTTTTTTCTGCATCCCTGATGATTAGAATTGCTGTTTTAACCTAATTGTTGTATAAATGAGGACCTGGTAGTACAAAGATTATTGGGTGAGGATTTAATCCTGTGCATTTAGTTGCAGTACCACTATTGTGCCCAGTCAACCCAGTTGTATAAATGGGGACCTGATAGTACAAAGATTGTTATGTGAAGAGTATCAGTGAAATAAACAAACATGGTGTTATATGAGTTATTAATCCTCTTTCTCTCAACTTGTTCTTAGTTGTGTACAAATGCTCTCTAGGAAGGAAGATTAAAACCTCTATTCTTGATGTCAAAATTCGAAAATGAGAAATAAGCCACGAATTTGATTCAGATACAAGCCCTCACTTACTTGTTAATTGTCTGCAGTGCACTAGCCAGTAACTTGGAGTCAAATTTACATGAGAAGTTTAACTCATTGGCTATCTGTTTCCTTAGCAACTGCATCTGTCCAACCTAGTGACAAAAGAACAATGTACAATACTTCAGGGAGTGAAAGATTACACTGTGATCAATAGAGAAACTTGCTGTTAGTAGGTATAGTTACAGCACAGCTTGAGACAGACTAAGAGATACAGTTGGTCAAACACTGTTGTAGCACAGTGTTTAAATGTGTTGCTACTTTACCATTTTGTCAACTTACCTTGAGTACAACTTCTAAAAATGGTGGCCACAGTTTGGCTGCCTTTCCTGATGCCTGGCTGTACATCTTACCAGGATTATCTAGGGAAGGCACGGATATCAACTTTTAGGTAAACACGTCTTCATTGAAATATAATTGTCTATAATTGTATCTTTTAATTCTATTTTATAATTCCTGTGCTAATGTGCAATATATTGGACTTTTTAATAACAAATATGGCTGCCATTCCTTCATGTGTGATGTCATGAAAATAGGGGATGTGCATGTGGCCACTATGGTATATCACCTTTGTGCCAAATTTGAAAATAATTGACATGTGCATGTTAGACAGATATGGCTGTCTACGGACACACACATGGGCATACATATTGATAGACCAATCACATTCTGCCAGGCATTGCTTTTTGGTGGGTAGCAAAGTCAAAGTCTTTCTAAATTATTAACATAAGTTCTTATGCCCTGCTATTTAATCTTTCTGAAATATTTACAAAATTTGTTCTTTTTCAGAGTTATTTTAGTATGAGTTGATACCATGAAACAGTTTTAATGGCCATGGTACAAATTTAAATAAAAGTTCACTAAAAGTTTAGGTGAAAACAGCGATATCTGATAGAATATTTTGGTGGCAAATTCCTTGGCTGGAAAGACAGAAGTAGTCTTACCTACAAGTCCTTTGACTGGATTCAGTGACTTCAGTAGATTAGACAGGAACTCTAACCAGGCTTTATCACGTAGTACTCCCCGGTTTAGTATGGTTAAGAAATTCTGTAGTTCCTTAACTATCATGAAACACAGTAACCGATCTAAACCAGTCAATCCGCAAGTACCAATGCTGTTCTGTTTAAACAATAAATGCAATTACAAATTTAATGTTTTCTTCAACTATCATAACATACCATGAATCATGACATATCATTAATAACCAGGCTGTCAAAAAGTCCAGTTGCGACACACCTCATCAACTCATATTTTGGGTCCATACATAAACATTTTACAATACTTGCCGTAACTTTAGAAACAAGTGTGTTAATCTAAGAGTAAATTTGCTATGACCCATAGCTTATTCCCTTCAAACATTGATATTTATGCCCTGGAACACCCTTAATTATTCCCTGGAACACCCATACTTACATGTATTTCCAAGGACACCAATACCCAGGAACATCCATACTTATTCCCCAGGACACCCATAGTTATCTCTATCAGGACACCCATACACTTTTCAAATATTGTCTACTTACCTGGACTTTAGTAAAGAGTCTGATAGTTGCAACTTCTAACTTAGTACGGTTATCATACCAAGCATTTACTCTGTCAATGTAACATGTTGCCCTAGAAAATAAACAGTGAATAAACAGTTTTATTTAAAAGTGTTGCAAGCTGAGTTTATAAGCTTTTTACTCAAGTGAAAACAGTCACTATTCTAGTTATGTTATGTTATGATTTATCAAGGTGTCCTATGTGGCCTTATCAAATTATACAATACTTAAATAAAATTTACAAAAAAAGAGAGCCACATACAGCCCTCTGGCTTATAGGACACAAAGAATATCAAATTAAATACATATAAACAAATAACACATATGTTTTGATTGTAAATAAAAGTTTTCCTATGGTTAAAGGCCTAAGGTCTCATGTAAAAGGTTCATGACATACCTCATGTTTAGTATAATATAAATGTTGATACATGTATTCTATAACATTATGATTGTGTTCTGTCATTATTAGAACAGTAAAGTAGGGGTTTCCGGAACATTTTTTATATGTATAATACATTTTATCATCAGATTGACTAAAGATTATATCTTAATACAAGGTTTGTATTCAGGAAATTGCAAGTGATGGTAAGTATAGATAACCATGCAATGCTTACTTGGGATCTGTGATACGGAGGATCTCACGAGACAATCGACCAATGAAATTAACAGAGATATCATTTGGAACTGGTGGAAATCGTGGAATGGGTATTGCAGTTGATTGATAAACACTCTGCCAATCCAATACCTGAAGAAAACACAAAGGCTTTTTATATCTGTTTTCATGTCTTTATTGCTATTTTATAACATAATGTCATTTAAATGAACAAAGTTTCATGTCGGAGTTTATGCAACATTTTAAGATAATTTGAATACACACATTGTTTAGGGTCTCTGCCTCTATTTTGAAGACAATGATTATTTCATCATCAGGAGAATGATATACACTTATTGCCCAGCTATGAGGGCACTAGGGAGATGTCTATTACCATGAGGGCTGTTATGTAGTAACTACTAGTATTTCCTGGAGCTGAAAGTTGAGGGAAATAGTTGTTTATAATAGCACAGGGGAGGGTAATATGATGTTTACTAGTGCCCAATAAGGCCAGGCAATAAGTGTTTTATGACACATCACATTCCCCTGTATGTATTATCTATTGTATTGTTATTTCTGAGTTTATGTGACTTTTAAACACAGTCTCATAATGCATCTGACATATTGTTTAGGGTCTGTGCCTTCAGTTTGACGTCAATTCTCATTTCAGAAGGGTCTACAGGAGAATGAAGTCATATACATAAACTGACCTTAGTTCTTAGGAAACTATTACATTCTTGTTCCACATTGTAGTTGATAATCCTAGACACTTCTTCTTGCCAGATTTTCAGTCCATAGATATTGACATAATCCTGAATGTACTCAAAGGATCGACGGAATCCATCCATTCTGGCACCAAGTGTTACAAGTTTGGTGACTAATTCACTTGTCTACAACAGAAAAGAATAATATATTATACCATGCACAATCCAAGTTATTGTCTTTGAACAGAAAGTATTGATTATATGCCCTGGTCGTTCTACATCATGACAATCTGTGTCTACATCACTGGTTTTGCAGTACTCAACATATGAGTCAAAACATTCCAAATCACCATCATTTTTCCTGACATTTCATAAATTATGCTTGAGGAGGTATCATTATATTATTTCCCAATATTTTTCTTCATTCAGCCAGAAAATACTCATGACCTAAGGATTTGTCATTACTCGCCTAGCAACTCGTAATGACCAGGCCCCTTAGGCAAATCATATTTTTCTTAGCTGAATGAAGAAATATGTTGGGAAATAATATCTATTAGTAAGTGTTTAATACACAAATATCTCTGTCAACATTACATGTCTCACAATACGCATGTAATCTTGCAATTGTTGCAGATATGAATATCCACAATACTTGACATGCAAGTCAAATTTGAATTTCATATATGAATATATACAATGCAATCTTGCCATAATTTCAGATAGGACCATTTGGTATAATATGCTGGGTAAGTGAACATTGTATTGCCTATGGGTTATACATGGGGAAAAGTAGTATATTGTCAAAAATTTACTAAATTTCATAAGTACAAAAATCAATGATATCATATATTCCACACCATACCTTCAGTTTTGGATTAAAGATGAGACCTTCATGCAAAGCCCAGGCCACTTGTCTGACAAGTTCCTTACGAATACCATCCTCCAATAACTGTTTAGGGTCAATCTAAAACAACAATACAACAGATAATACATATCTTAGGAGGCACAAATACATATCCTGTGAACTAAAACACCAGATAGATGCCACCAACACTCCATACAGGTGCACTAGTTGCAACTGGAATGTTTTCTGAAACTGTTTTGCTAGGCACAATAACTTACTCATAATATTATACACCATCAACAGTATTGAATCACCTGTGGGTAAATGTATTTGTGCAGTTGCACACATAATGTGGTACAGTATATACCATGAAATTGATTTTTGGTCTGCATTCAAAATTAAAAATCAGTGCTCCCAATGTGATTGCGATTTCAAGCTGTTTCTGTGCTACCTATGGATAAAATAGACCTCTAATTAACATGTATAATGTCTAATTATTGGAATTTGAACAATTTTCAGTGAATATATTGTTGGTTGTCTGATCAAAATCATAACACTCCAGTGACAGCTAGTGCAGCTTTAAAAGGCCCATGTCGGATTAGGATTAAAATTTAGCTGAGAAAAACGTTTTCTAACAGAGTTATTGCGAAAGTTGGTCCTGGGTAAATGAGAAATCCCCTAATCCTTTTGAAATGACTCATGATACGAAAAAATTGAGAACATGAGATTCAAACTTTTAACAATCCCATTGGCAAACTTTGCAAACTTTAAATTATGGTGTGTTATTGGTAGGATATACACACAAACAAACTAAATAAAACTGACATATAATTTGCCTACTACTGTTCAACCTACCTTGATGATTCCAACCAGTGTAGTTTTCATCATGAGTATACCCTCCGTAAAGACAGAAATTGAATGAGTTAATTTGGCAACCTGAAAACAAGATTTGGATCAGAATGTATTTAGTAATCAATAGGGTATAACTTTTGGTTAATTAGTTACTCATCACACAACAAAGAATACACAGACAACCACTAAAAATAAATTCACACAACATCACAAGATGAGAAAGAGATGCATGATAAGTTCTGGAACTGTGTAACTGTGTTTTAAATCAGTGGCCTGTCCCCATTTAGAGAGAGGTTTTGTTTTAGGCAATCAAACGGATTTCATATCTACTCGTGGTGATGAGAACGAGATAAAACACTAGACTACAGAAAAGGACTAGTTGTTAGAGAGATCACACTTCATGCATACTGTTATGGCTAGAGCTAAGCCCTGAGATCTATACTGAAAGCAATATAATCCAAAATGATTTCAAAACCATTTTGTGGCTAGTGTATGATTTCATGCAGGAAGAACTTTTTTGCTCAGTGAAACTAATTTCTATTGTTACAAGATAGTTCTGCTTAATGTCTTGTTTCACAACACAGAACTTTCAAATCACCATCTTGAATGGTGCATTATGGGAAAACATTATTCCACTGATCAACATGAATACATTGCAAAACAATCTCTTATACACGCAAAGAATTTTCAATATTTATTCAGAGTTTTGAGAGAGGGCACTCGTCCAATTCTGATCTCACCCACATTATGTATTACCATCACTACAAATAATCTAAATGGCCTATATGTCTGAGCATGTTCTATTGGACTGTTACAGTAAAACTTTCCTACCTCATATCGCTGATCAAGCTGAGCATATTCTCGTAACTTTTCTTTCTCCAGTCTGGTGGGTACTTCCCTGATACTGTTTGTTTGTAGCTGGATGATTCTAGCCAGTAATCCAAACATAGTTTCTGGGATAATCTGTAAGACTTTGCGGACATATGATACTAACTCACCAGAATAGTACTGAGAGACACTGATTAAATCACCACTGTTTGCCTGGTTGATTCTCATTAAGGGTAAGTCTAATGCTGACGATAGCTGTGAAGGATAAACAATATCAATGTAAGGAATGAATATGAAATTATGACATTGCCTGATGACGGCAGATATTCAGTAGAAATGTCGTTTCCTCAGAAAAGCAAAGAACATCTCTCTTTTGCTCACTCGCTCTCTCTCTGTCTCTGTCTGTCCCTCCCTCCCTCTCTCTGTCTCTCTCTCTCTCTCTCTCCCCCACACACTCTCTCTCTCCCCCTCTGTCTCTCTGTCTGTCTGTCTGTCTGTCTCTCTCCCTCTGTCTCTCCCCCCTCTCCCCCCCCTCTCTCTCTCTCTCCCCCTCTGTCTCCCTCTCTCTCAGCCTCCCCCTCTCTGTATCTCCCTCCCCCTCTCTGTCTCTCTGTCTCTGTCTCTCTATTTCTCTCTGTTTCTCTCTCTCTCTCTCTCTCTCTCTCTCTCTCTCTCTCTCTCTCTCTCTCTCTCTCTCTCGTGGTTATAAATCATATGTTGTTAATATTACTTTTTGTATAATTCATTTTTGATAGTTTACTACTAACCTTCAAAAAGGTTGCTCTGAGTTTGATCACCAGCGATGGATCTCTTTTGATACCCTCCTGCATGTACTTGGTATAACTGAAATAAACAACCAACAAACTATTTTACACAAGTTGACAAAATTGGCAACTACTTTGTAGAAATTTCGGCAGTAGCAGTCAGAAGAGAATTACGTTAGTCTGTAAAATTCTATCGTGGTAACTAACAACATTCATAATTCTACACAAGATTAACTTAATCCAGTCATCATGGGGAAATATATCATATTCTGGTTCTTGAAAAAAACAAAAGGTTGTACTGTTTGGTGGAGGAGCTGTTTATAAGCAGATATTTAGTTGGCCGTGAGGGCCAGAATCCATGAGTGCCACGGCATACATTGAAAATTGTCCCTGCTTTTAGTGTTTGACAGCTGAAGTCTTGACTTCAGTAATTGAATTAGTTCAGACTTTGTCATTTTCAATGATGTGTTTTGTTCGGAAACTCATCATGATGCTCTTTCACATGCATTTTTATTTAGTAACAGTGTGCCGAATAGCTAGCTTAGGGTGGCCAAAATACAACACCAGAAATTCAGCTACATGGACTGCAATCAACACTGCAGAGGCTATTTTTGGCCAATAATGCTCTCTTACCCATCAATAATTTCCCATGCATAGGACACATCAGCCACAATCTGCATTGTTATCAACACTTCTTCTTTGATGTTAATGGTTCTAATCATATGATGCAGGAACTTGCGTGTTTCAGCCAAGAATTGTTTAACTTGTAAGTTACTTTCCAACTGATGAAACTCTTGCACCTACAGGAGTTTAGAAACCAGAAGTTTGTGAAAGGTTCAAAGTTTGTGAAATGGTAACACATGAATTTTGGAAGAGTCACACACGCACACACATGTACACACACACACACACACACACACACACACACACACACACACATGCACAAACAGTACACACATGAACACACACTCATCTAGACATATCAAACATACATACATACGTAAAATGCATACATACATGTACATGTACATACATACATACATGCGCACACATACGCATACACACATACATTTGTAAAATCATACATACATACATGTGCACATACATAATACACACACACACACACAAAGTACATACAGAAATACATAACCCCATCCCCACCCCTGAATACATACAGAAACACAAACATATTTTAGAATTGCACGCAGGTAGTGAATGAGTTCAGTTTTTTCAGAGTTTGGGTTTTCTTACCTCCTCTAATGCTTGAATCAATTGTACTATTTTTCTACCAGCTGATGTAGAATCGTCATAATTCAGTGATGATATTTGTTTACTCATTTCAGCAAACCAGGCTTGGAGATTTTCTGCATGAATAGTTAAAAAGAAAAAGGCAATTTAATAATTCTGATGTCATCATGAAATAATTAATTTGTGCAGGATTATTGTGATTTACTTTTGAAATACACAATAGGTTTTCTGTCAAATACTCTCATTATTTGCCACGTTTACAATAAATCCACTGACATGTACGTTGTTGTGTCATACATCTCCCACAGAATAATTCCAGTATTGTTCATGTCAACACTAGGCTGCACAAACTAATAAGATTTTATCGTCAAATGCTTTTTCAGCAACAGGAAATAGTTCCTACATAACAACCCTCGTGGTAATATATGTCTACTAGTGCCCGAATAAGGCAAGGCAATAAGTGTTTATAACACATTCTCAGGTACATATTCTTTCCATTGTCAAAGCAAATCCTCAAGAACAAGATGAACAAGCAAGATGAATATTGCCCTATGGAAAACAGAACATGAATAGTGCCCCTATATGCAAATTGAGGTCACTATGGTATGGGTCAATAATCCATACCATGTGATACAATCTACTCCAAATCATACTGAATGCCATATGGCAATGTTGTGTTATAACATGCAATAGCGCCCTCTAGTGGTCATGTACATCACACATAGTTACCATTTTTCTCCACTCTGGTCAAAGGTTTACTTCCTGAGTAAACTTCTGATAATTCCTGTAATCTTTCAGATCCTTCCTTCTTGTATGCCTCCCATTTGTTCTGTTTATTCACCAACATATGTCTGAACATCTATAGAGAAGAAAGAAAACTTACGTAATTCATGGTTTCGAAATATATATTATTCTAATGATTTAATCGTTGAATCTTTGCTGAGAGATCTAGAAGAACAGGTAAACAGACAGTTGAAATCTGGTTAAACTTGACCACATTTCCACACGCACTTGTACCATAAGTTTGGTAGGAAATTCTGGTAGCAGAAAGGGGAAATCTCGTAATTTTTAAGCATACCTTATACTAAAAGGTTTGAGAGGAGGTTTTACATTTTTCATAATTAGGAACAAAAGTTATGAAAAATATGATAATTCCGGTTACAGTTAAGAAAGTTACAACCGTGCGTTTTTCTGCAGTTAAAAGCTGTCTAACATGTACACTTCACACTTACCTCTTTCAGGTTTAACTCGAGTTGACTGGTGTTTAACAGTAAGGTGAACAGATTTTGAGGATTGAATTTACTATCTTGGATAACTTGCTCTCTTAATAGACGACATCGTTTATTTGTATCCCACGCTGATGATAGAATACAGATAGAAATTATTATTCCATAAGGCCTAAACAAAAAAGTTGTTTGGTTCTGGTTACCCGACCCCACCTAGCTTTTCACGCCAACCCTAAACTTTTTTTTACGCATAATAACATTGCAAATATTGTAAAGTCTCGCAAGAAATACTGGATGCAGAAACTGACATCAACTTAAAAAGACAACATAAAACTGTTCTTCCAATCTGCAATGGTTGTACATCTGATGTGAATAAACCAATAGCACTGTTGTGTAAAATGTATATTTTTTCACCACAAATGTGGTTGCAATTTTGCCATAAAGGCCAATGTCACAATATTAACATGGATATGTCCTGTAGTGTTTTGACATCTGTACCAGGTTTGGTTGAAAATGAGTAATGGGTGTCTGAGATGTGGCTGTCCACGCATGGACAGATGGACAACGGGTCATTCAATATTACAACATGACCTAAAACTTACATCCTTCAGTTGTGTGAAGCATCAGCCATCGTATACTGACATTACATTCACGTAGACAGTTCATTAGTTTAGGTATGTTATCCAATACAAATTCATCAGTCAGGGTACCTTCCTGTAAGTATCTGAGTACAAATCCATTGATCTTGGCACTCTTAGTTTCATACTTGGCAGCCTGCAAACATACAACAGAATACTCTTCTGTAAGTATCCGATGATTCAAAACTACCTTCCATGTATCTGAAATACTGTTTGACCTCAGAATCTGAAATACTGTTTGACCTCAGAATCTGAAATGCTGTTTGACCTCAGTATCTGAAATGCTGTTTAACCTCAGTATCTGAATTGTTGTTTAACCTCTCTGTATCTGAAATGCTGTTTGATCTCCTTAGTATCTGGAATGCTTTTTTTGCCTCTCAGTATCTGAAATGCTATTTTACCTCCTCAATTGTTTTGCCTCAGTGTCTGAAATGCTGTTTTACCTCCTCAGTATCTGTTTTGCCTCTCAGTATCTGAAATCCTGTTTTGCCCCTCAGTAGGCCTGTAAAGTGAGTGAATGGATTCCAATACTGTATATTAATATTAAATAATAAGTACTTACCAGTTCTTTGACATTACTAGGGTCGAGTGTATTATTCAATGCTGTTCTTGCTGCCTTGTATGGTTCCCAAGCATCCACTAAATTCACAGGTAATCCCATATATACAGAGGTTACCTAGTTATACAAATAAAAATTCCATTTAAACATTAACACAAATTTATGTTTGTGAAAATTGTCTTTTTAGAAAAAAAGAAATCTTAAGCAATATCAGGAATGTAGATAGACACCAGCAGCTGGCAAAAGCAACCAGTAGTTCACGTTCACAAACAAATTTCCAGTTCCCCTGGCATTTGATGTACACATAAAGAGACCATAAAACTGTTCTTATCAAACTATGGTGTGTAATACAAGTCTCTGCTGTTCCAACATACTGTGCCAAGGGTTATTAATCCAATTCACTTGTTTATTTTCCCTGTTTGTAACAGATTCCATTCATCCATAGTTGGATGTCAGCAGTTGTGCTTGATTGAAAAGCATGTAAACTTGGAGCGTGTGCCACTTTGGAT
This sequence comes from Glandiceps talaboti, assembly GCF_964340395.1. Classification (NCBI taxonomy): domain Eukaryota; kingdom Metazoa; phylum Hemichordata; class Enteropneusta; family Spengelidae; genus Glandiceps; species Glandiceps talaboti. Next base: position 12,465,321 of record NC_135562.1, on the reverse strand, counting down.
GATCAAACCACTTACCCAGTTATCAGGAAAGTGTTTGTCAACAATCTCTCTCATCTTGGCTTGTTGATTGTGTAATATCTCAGGAGCAAAGTAGAGAATGACATACAGCATGGATGCTTGGGTACCTAGGGCTGTACTACGGTGTTCTGGAAATGGATATGATGATATCTAGGGAGATAACAAGCATGTCACATGATTTTAAAGGTTATAACACACAAGCAGTTCAAAATTTTTTAGCATTGAGCTTTCGATCTGTCTGGGTCGACGATCCTCATCACAATGAACATTTTTGGTTAAGCATGTCACAATTAACATACAATTTGCTTCGCTCGAATGAACAGAAATTTAAATTATACAGCCATTGTGAGATGTAACAAATCACAGTATTGGTCATCGACAATATGCTATTAATTACCACCAATCAGATTAGTCATGTGATGCATGTTAATTATGCAAAATGAAGTCTTCAAGTTCAAGGGTAGGCAACTTTCACTGTGTCATATCTGATTGATATATACACATACACAGTCTACCAGTACTGTATTTGGCAAATAACTATACTTTACACAAAATATAATTATCAACATTCACTTTTCTACCAATAAATGACAAAGGATTCACAAATATTTTACTTACCTGATTATAGATATCATCAGATCGTAGTCTACCAATCACCATGTTAATAAATGTTTTATTGATTGGTACTCGCCTAAAAATAAAGATACAAGTAACTTAAGGTGGACGTGAACACGTAAGGGGGATAATTTGATGCTTAAGTATCGAAATGCGATTTGGTGAGAGTCTAACTTTCAACACTTGTCTACATCTGGTTGTATGTGTGTGGATGAGGATTTGGTATTTATCTTGGATTTTAAATTTATAAAACAATTTTATCATGGCTTCCTACTTGAAAAAGTAACATGAAACAACATAGACCAAGTCTGTGTTTGTAACTCAATACATTGCAATTTTAGACCCTGGGGTGAGATCATACAAGTAATTCATGCGAGTACATATACTTACTGAAAGTAACTTTCTGGATAATTTTGTGGTCTCCTAATACCACCAATGGAGGTGTACCCAGTACTTCGTAATAACTTACATACATCATCAATGTTGGATTCTACTGATGCTTCTGCAGCACTGCAAACAAAAATACAGATTTAATTTAGAATTGACCTTGCATCATTACTATTTGAACCCTAAACTGAAACATTTGCCATTGTCCACACTCTTTTAATCACTCATATAGCATACGGTTATAACGTGAAATGCACCCTGGAAATAAACTGTTTATAAAGTGGTCATATGGATGACGATTGGCTTTTTTATTTACGATTTTTTATTTAAAAATTAAACAATTTTATCAGGCCTTCCTACATGAAAAATCAATGTGAAACAACATATGCCAAGTCCTTGTTTGTTACTCAATAAATTGCAGAAGATTAATACATATGTCAAATGTTTGTTATTGTACATACAATAACAAATTTTTGACACATTTTTTTATAGCTTTTTGCACTGGATTGAATTACAAACACAGACTTGGTCAAATTTTACAGGATCCCCCTCCCTCTGCCACTGGAGTTCCCTCACCAAACAAACTCACACACAATATGAGACTTTGATTCCCTTCCCTCTACTACTGGAGTTCCGATACCAAACAAACTCACACACAGTATGAGACTTTGATCTCCCTCCCTCTGCCACTGGAGTTCCCTCACCAAACAAACTCACACACAATATGAGACTTTGATTCCCTTCCCTCTACTACTGGAGTTCCGATACCAAACAAACTCACACACAGTATGAGACTTTGAACACCCTCCCTCTGTTACTAGGGTTTCCACACCAAACAAACTCACATACAGGATGAGACTTTGAACACCCTCCCTCTACTACTGGAGTTCCAATACCAAACAAACTCACACACAATATGAGACTTTGATTCCCTTCCCTCTACTACTGGAGTTCCAATACCAAACAAACTCACACACAATATGAGACTTTGATTCCCTTCCCTCTACTACTGGAGTTCCAATACCAAACAAACTCACACACAATATGAGAGTTTGATTCCCCTCCCTCTACTACTGGAGTTCCAATACCAAACAAACTCACACACAATATGAGACTTTGATTCCCCTCCCTCTACTACTGGAGTTCCAATACCAAACAAACTCACACACAATATGAGAGTTTGATTCCCCTCCCTCTACTACTGGAGTTCCAATACCAAACAAACTCACACACAATATGAGACTTTGATTCCCTTCCCTCTACTACTGGAGTTCCAATACCAAACAAACTCACACACAATATGAGACTTTGATTCCCTTCCCTCTACTACTGGAGTTCCAATACCAAACAAACTCACACACAGTATGAGACTTTGATCCCCTTCCCTCTACTACTGGAGTTCTGATACCAAACAAACTCACACACAATATGAGAGTTTGATTCCTCTCACTCTACTACTGGAGTTCCGATACCAAACAAACTCACATGAGACTAGGGATACTAGTTTGTTAAGTGCAAAATGCATATACTTACCTGTACCTATGGTATGATACCAACATTCTCTCTCTAACAACACCTTCTATTCTCATATCAATCACAAATAACATTACACCATATAGAAATAAAGCTTCACACTGTCAAAAAGGAAATGGTTTGAGGAAGAAATTAGCAAACATTGTTTTCATCTTGGTACAGAATTAACACTTATGTACTGTATAGGTATGATTCTCTAGATCAAGTACATTCCTAAGATTGCAAGATATTTCATGTTCTCCTGCCCCCATTGTCTTCTCTATAACTAAGAGGTGTTGACCAAAGCAGCAAAGCATGAGGATACCCCGATGTATACAGAAGTACTTTCCCAAAGGCCATTACAAAAATTCATTCATACTTGATTGGAAAAATGGATTATTTCAAACCCAATATTATTTTGCAGGAATTGTTGCGAATCATGATTGATTATTTCAGTGTGTTGGAATGACGGAAAGACTTGGGAGAACCCAAGCTGGAAAGAAGAAAAATATACTTATATAGGGATTAATGCAATTATAATTCCAGCCTACGTGGAATGCATGGAAAGTAGGGAAAAGTTATGCTGATCTTGAATGTTTTAACTTAAATTTCAAGTACCACAGAGCTAATGATGTAGATATATATTGCTGTGATATAGAATAACCAGGGAATAAATCTTATACTTTTAGTTTAAACATGTACAACTTGGCTTGCACGTGGTGCATGTTGTAATAGACATAATTACAAGATGAACAACCCAGTAGTCTTATACAGTGACTATAATATGGATGACAAAATTCCTCCGAGTATAAATTTGACAAAATTTAATGATTACCATCAACTGCTTGCCATCTTCATTTAATAGGACAGTTTCTAAAGTTTGTTGTATGAATACTCCTTCATCTAGGTCCTCGAGAAATCTGAAATTATAACAAAAAAAGTTATGATATATATCGCATTGACAATCTTTGAAATAATATATGAAATTGAAGTTGTATTGCCTTGGAGTTTTTCTCAGGTGATGACATGACAGAGAATGTCATAAGCAGAATAAACAATCTTAGAGGCGGTGCACACAGTTGGAACGTAGAAACAGACTGAAAACGGAGAACAATAAATTCAGAAATTTGTTGAATAGTTGCCACAGAGCATGCAGCATGCATATGTATGTAGATGTTTCACATGTATTATTTGCTATAGCAAAGTCTTCTGTCTCATTCCTTAATCCTCTCTCTACTGGGGGTGGGGGTGGGGGTGGGGGTTGGGGGATGGGGTGGTATTTGTACACAAAAAAACTACAATTTGAGCAAAACAGCATAAACAGTTGGGAAGGGTTACAAATTAGTGTCTTACATGTCCTTGTTATTAATTTCCAGAAAAGACATGTAAACAAACAAACAAACAAACAAACAAACAAATAAATAAATAAATAAACAAACAAGCAAACAAACAAACAAACAAACAAACAACAACAACAAGAGTGAAATCTCTGTACATTTTCATCTACTGTTGGCTTACCTGTTTAGATCCATGACATATTTATGCACACTTTCAAAGGTTAGATAAAATCGGGTCAGGATTTCAATGTGATTTTCTCGAAATTCCTCATCTAAATCTTGTAGGTCCTATAGATAAGATCCAAATACAGTCAAACCAGCCAATAACTACATTTAACATTGCCAGGAAATTAAGGATTCGAATAAATGAAAATGGCACAAGCTCATGCAAGTTTCATAAAATCTTTTTTGATTTATTTCATTTTATTCCTGTAGATGAGAGATTCTGTAAATTTTGTCAAAATATGGTAGAAGTTGAATTTCAATATTTAATACTTTGTTCTCTTTGTATGAATGAAAAAAGGCAATTTTTTTCTTTTGTCATTAAATATATCAAATTTTCACACACACACACACACAAATCATGAAAAACATACATTTTTTGCACATTTTGACCTCAGGTGATAAACTTCTTGGAAAATTTCTTGTAGATGTAAACAGTTCTCCAGCAGTCAGCTAAAGGATTGTGTTCACTAAATTCTTGTGTTATGCTTTACCATGCTTGCTATATGGCATATTGTTATGCAATAAAGATTGATTGATTGATTGATTGATCACTTGATTGATTGTTTGGCTGGCTGACTGACTGATTGATTGCTTGATTGACAGATCAGTGATTGATTTATAAACTTTTTACTCAAAGTGAAATGCTTGCATTTACACTATTCTAGTATTATGTTATTGTCCATGCATACCTTCTATGACATTACAATTTGTGTTCTGGCATTGTTAGAATTGTTGATTCCATAGTAGGGAGTTCCTGTACATTTTTTGATACATAAATTATAAATTATGTCATTGAGTAATTGCCAATCATTTAAATATTTTATCTTAATTTCATATGAAATGTAAAGTATTTCGATATCATTTGTAATCATTTGCAAATGACGTTATTTTAGAAATATTTATTTTTGCATGAGTTTTTTTCTATTCAAAAATAATAAATAATAATTTCAGAATAATTTTAACAACTCACCGGATTTGAGTCTATTTTATGGTCATAATACTCAGAACCTTTGAAATAGCTGAAGTCACATAATATATCACCATATTTCACTTGATCTGATTTGCTTTCAAGTTTGAACACTGGGGGAATATAATCCGAAAGACGCAATAATTCTGCGATGATTGCATTGCCCCGTGACACCAACTTCAGTATCGTCTGACCACAGAGGTGATTTTCTGCAAGGAAATCTGTCATTTTGCTATAGTGGGTCGTGTTGGTTTACGCTCTTTGACAGCACGTCAGAACGAAGTTTCGATGACGAGTATTAATCGAAACTAAGTGATCGTTGTGAAAGAGAGTATAATTTTTTGCGAACCACTGAATGTTATTTAAAACAGGTTACCGCCTCCTTCTTGGCCTTTCGTCTTTCGTGGTGTGATAGGTTGTCTGCTAGCTGTAATATCCGGAAGTGGTCAAATATTCTACAAAGATGTTCGCTTGTTAATGCAAACTTCTCCTCGAAACTTCCAATAAATGTATACTTCGGCCTTACAACATTCTGACGTTGGTATTACGAGATAATATCATTTTAACTTCATAAACACATAAACATTAAATTTCACAGTAGACATCAGCCATCTTTACGGTCATGGGAACACCACGTGATTTCATGGGCCACTTCCCTCGATCAAAAGTTTTTTTTACGCTTAGTGTTTTATAGGTATAGCAATAAAAAAAATAGTTTTTACACATTAAAATTAATATTTTATTCTTTAAATTTATAAAAAAATGTATAATTACGATTCAATTTCTTATATAAAACATTTCAATATTAATGAAATAAATATAACGCGAAAGAGCTTACATACGGGTACTTATTTGTCTGTGTGTCCCGTTCCTGCAAACTCCCATAGTGTACATTGTGCTGAGAGCGGTCTTGTCACGCAATATAAGAGCGCCTTAAATTGCATTTCAAATTCACACTAATTGAATTCAACAATGGGCGTTGATGTTCAAACACTATCACCCGGTGATGGTAAGTAATTTTATGTTGACATGCACAGTTGCAAGCGTAGATATGACCGTTTCCAGTGCCCAAGTTAACGTACCAGTTCTGTGTGATATACGACTCGAGCCTCGACTGCGAGACATAACGTTACGATCGTCTATTCCATTTCCACCGTGTCTGCATATGTAAGGTCACTTCGGGGTCAGGTTCGCTATCTCATCATAATGTAATGGAATTATATTTTACTTTCAGGACGTACTTTCCCAAAGACTGGCCAAACTGTTGTCGTTCATTACGTTGGTAAGTTCTACTGTACATACACATTCAACGTTTTGTAATTATTATCAAATTTAAGAATTAATTATGTTAATGTTTTAAAAAAATGTACATGAAATTATGTTACTAACAAGATCTTTGAATATTCCCCCCCCCCCCCCCCCGGGTTCATTGTGCAATTAATAATGTATTGGTCATTCTTCTAATATTGACAAAGGGCTGACCTAGCATAGTAGCAATATTATTATAATGATTGATGGGTGTATGAGAACAATAAATTTTAGTTGCTTATTTGGTGAAAATGCCATATTTTGAGAGTGTGGGGCTTACTTTATCATTTCATGTTGTGAAGTGTTTTTTTTTTTTTTTTTTTTTTACAAGGTAACAAAAATTTGATTTTTTATCAAGATTTAATTTTGTGTAATCTGGTATATATTTGTACTTGCAAAATTGCATCAGCATTAGTCCTGCTGCCAGACTTGTGACTATTGTACCTCATCTTTGTAAGCCGAGCGGCGAAGCCACAAGAAGTGAGGGACTTCTAGTTCCGAGTCTGGCGAGAAGCATTTGGAAAGGAATGTGATGTTGTCCAAAGTATGCAAATAACATCTTAACACAGATCACAGTCCTGCGATCATAACAAAGACGCGAGAAGTCGCCTACGTATGGTGGTGGTAATATTTGTTGTCCTGAAGGCTATGATGTCTGCCGTAACAAAACCACTAGTTAAAGTATATGGTGACCACATAAAACGTGGCCGACTATCCCCATAAAGTCGACTAGGGAACAGGGCTAAAAGACTCGGATCTTTCGACAAAGCTAAAGATGTGGCATTCTCGCTAACCAGAGCTGTTATTTCTTCCGCGACATTGCAAAAGTAAAGGACCGTGCCATAAAAGAGGACACGATGCAGATGTGGTGAATCCGGTTCCAAGTTCACAAATATTTCAAAATGGTGCTTATGAATACAGTGATAACTCTGCCATCTTTTGCTGCAATAGCCTCTACTTGTTTTGGCTTCAGTTCGGCTAGCTTCATTTGTTGCATTCCATGTTTGATAGCAAGGCGGTTTTTCTCGGTTACTTTCTCCATTTTCATTAGTCTTGCTGCTAGATATCCGGGCTTTCTTCCGATGTGATCATAGTTCGCTGTGAGGGTGAATGATGGGTGTTCCACCCTCGAAAGCTACCTTTGGTCACTTTTATTGTATTGGAAGAACACCCAAGGTCTAGTAGTACTAGTAGCTAGACTACATTTTCATGTGTTTACTTGCCTAAGACAAATGCAACAGCTGGTTTTCTTCCTCTTGGTACTACGCAAAGAACAATGAGTGACATTGTCATTCACTGAAGTAAATAAATCCTTAACACATGATTAGTCGCTATTAATAACAGACTCCTCCTGGATATAGAATAGTCAGTAGCTAGTATGTTTGAACAGTGTCGATTCGCAAGTTTCAATGTCGGGTATTTTTATTCTCCCGCTTCTAGCCAGACTCGGGACTAAAGTACCCCACTTCTCGCAGCTTTTTCTGCGCAGCTTACAAAGCTTAGGGACGATAGTCACGAGTCTGGTAGCGCGACTACATCAGCATAAACGGTATTGTCAAATCTTACATCGTAATTGTCATGCCATTTGTTGGACTTGAAGAACAAAAGGGGCTCCATCACCCCAAACTAGAATAAAAAGATGGTCTGTAGATTTCATCTTTAAAAAATCAAAGTTCTACACAGCTGTTCAATAGAATCAGTGGTAGTTATTGTAGATTATTATAAACTGAGTTTATACATATTTAGGTGTAGTTTTCACTGCATATTTAATAGGGACTCACAGTATTCTACTTACTGAAGTATACTTAATCATCGTGTGCAATTGACTGAGCTCAAACCTGATATTGAAATATGAAAAATACCAAAAAGTAGTCAGAAATTATTCCTACTAATATTACTATAGAATCAACTGTTTTCACAATGTCAGAATATAATTGTAATGTTATAGAAGGCATGTATCCACCTTAATGTTATACTAAATGTGGATTTGTTTATTAATATTATTTTCATTTCAGTGAAAAAAAATTTCAGTGAAAAAAAACTCAGCTTGTTCTTGTTTAATTAATACTAAGGATTAGACATTTTCTCAAAAGTGTGTTTCTAAAACAGTTTTTAAATGTAGATATTGCATATCATGACATACATTGTATATGCAAATATGTATCAGATGTCCACTGACATGTATCATGTCATGATGTGTATGCGTGTAATAAAAAAAAAGTTTGCAAGCTGAGATGGTGCGAGTCTGGACTCAATTTTGAAATGGTCCCATCTTTTTCTCAAGATCTGAAAAGAGACTTAGTTCATCTTCAAGCAATACGGCATACATGGTTTGTCACTGATCAACAGAAAAGCAGGGTGCCTAATTAGCATAATTATGCATATAATTAAGTCATTTTAAGTCACAAAAACAAAAATCATAATGTGGTGGACTCATCAGGGCATGATGAACAGTTAGAGTATACTATTTGCTATGAAGGTCATAGAGAAAATTCAGACTATAAAACACATGATTATATGTATGTTGGTTATATAATACACGTATGTTTTGCAATGGAGGTCACAAAGACATTCTAACTTTAGATTCAACTACACATAAAATATCAGTTGCTTGTTAGAAATGAAGGTCACAGAGAGAGAAAACCGCATAAAAGGTTTAGCATCACGTACAAAAGAGTGGCTGTATTTTGTAGTGAAAGGGAGAGAGGTGTGGCGAATCTTTTTATAGTGCAGACTTGTATGGAGTAGTATTACTAGTAAGAATGGTATGCGTTGCCTGTATTGTTAATTGTAGGTCGTCTATAAAACTAGTGCAGGTCAAAGCACTGTTCCCAGTTCTGGATTTATTGCAATGCAGTGATGATGATTATTGTAGATTGTTTGCTTCATTTCAATCTTCATTTCCAGACATCATTTGAATTTCCTCTGAACTTACAGATGACATGTTCATTACCCCAGATTTAATTCTCTTCTGGTCAAGTTCTTGTAACAAGGTAACGGCTATGGTAGGATTAGGGGTTTTATTAATCGTGAATATGGAAGTTCTCTCTCATTTAAATATGACATTTACATACAGTACTCTCTCAAACTATAAATTTGTCATCGAGCTAGAGCATTATTCTCTTGAGGATATTTCTGTAATGTAGATATACATATGATGCATAGGCTAAAAATAGACATGAATCTGATTAATGTACATGCACTTGCAAGGGATTTACTTGAATTTAACTTTTGAGCTTGTAGTCAAATTTCACCAGTGACCTGCTTTAGCTGCAATTTTCAATTGTTTTCCATTGGTCTAACTGACTTACTACGTTATAAATTTGGTTGTTAAGATACAATGTTTGATAGTCTATATGTCCTTGACTACTGCTGATTTCGAGCCCTGTTCATGTTTGTTGTTTTGCAATCTTCTTTTTTTTTTAAATTTATTCAAATGAGAAATCGCCCACGTCAAGTCACTTGAATTAATGAAGTATTCTACTAAGGCAGAATGTGGCTCAGGGATCAACTCATAAAATCTCACAAAACTTTACCGTATGAAAGGTTGTCGGTGTATCCTTTTTGAACATTAAAAGAAATTTGGGGGTTTGTAGTCTTGTTTTTGAGAAAATTGACGATCTTGCATTTTCCCGTCAGGTTAATACAGTATTTGGCGGCCATATTGGATTCTAAAATGGCCCACTTCTGATAGTATTTTGATCTCTATTTCAACACTTTGTTTGGTCACCCCTTATTTTTTGTGTGGTTTTGACTAAAGATGGGTTGGGTTTCTTGACCTAAAGTTTCCAAAAAAAGTTAAGATTTGTATTTCACAATGTGCATTCGACAGGAAGCCTTTGAAGTACATCATGGACATCACATAAAAGCCATTAACTTGACTGAGACACTTTTCCAACCTTTGATTTGTTTTACTTTTGAACTTTGGCTTTGTCATTTTATTTGTTGACTGTGTTTGTTATTGCATCTCTAAAGTTTAAACAGCTGCTCAGCTCAATATCTTGATATGTACATGACATCATGACAACAGCGATCGTTTAAACTAAACCTGTCAGGGTGAATTGGGCCAAATTGGTAGTGATAAGTCAACCCCCCCCCATGTATAAAAAACGTTAAACAGGTGTTGAGCAAATGGCTCATTGTCAATATATTTGGTGTCATCTGGTGACAAATGATGACATGACTATAAATGTTTTGATCATATGATATATCAATGTCATACGGATATAATATGCATCCCCACCCAGGTGTCAAGATAACAATTTAACCTGATATTACATATGATTCACATGTTGTTATATTTTCATTCCTTGCCTCAATAGGAACTCTAACCAATGGAAAGCAGTTTGATTCATCCAGGACAAGAGGTCAACCATTTAAATTTAAAATTGGTAAAGGTATGGTCATAAAAGGATGGGATGAAGGAGTTGCAAGAGTAAGTGTCTACTAGACTAAACATAGTCCAAATAAAGCTTCACTGTAGAGGTTATTCATAATAGTTATCAAACAAACAATACTAATAGAGCTCCTTTTTATAAAGAGCACCCTCTGGTGGTCAATCATAGTAAAGTGCTCTTCTATAACAGTGCCCTCTAGTGGACATTTATAATTACTGTTGTGTTTATCAATGTCATGGCATATGAAATAAACATACATGTAGGACAGGTCGTTCATTTTCCCATTTCGCCATTTAGAAATTTTGCTTTGAGGCGGGGGTAAACTAAAACCACAAAATTATGTTTCTTGTGCTTCAGTTTTAAAATGACAGGGCACCTTATCAATTTGAAAAAAAAAAATTGTGCGTTTATTATTCAAGACACAAGACAAAATAATTGTAGGTATGCAAGTCTTGATATCACAGTGATTAATTTCTTTATGAAAAGTATTCTGCAAACCTTTCAACAATGAATATTTAGCTGTCACACCAGTTCGAATGTCATGCACTTAGTGTTGTTTCTCTTTTCATATTTTCAGATGAGTATTGGCGAGACAGCGAAATTAACATGTTCACCAGACTATGCATATGGGGAGCGGGGTCATCCTGGCGTATATCCTTTTTTCAAATCTGAAAAATTTGTTTTCAACTTCATTGATGATAGTTTGATTAATGTTTCATGTGATTGATTGATTGATTGATTGATTGAGTGAGTGAGTGAGTGACTAACTGGTTGATTGAGTGAGTGAGTGACTGATTGATTGTGTGAGTGGTTGAGTGATTGATTGATTGATTGATTGATTACATTGCTTTTTTATATTTTCCTTAACAGCATTGTACTATCCCACCTAATGCAACACTAATTTTTGACGTGGAATTACTTGGTCTAGAGTAACTGTCAATGTCTCTACCCTCTCATCAAGATTCCTGCAAGATGTCTTGGTTTTAAAATAAACTAGTTAAAGACATTGCTCTAAGTAAAAACAAATAACCACCTTTCTTTGTAACAAGGCATGATCAGTAGATGAAAAAAAACCTTCTTTTTTTAAGTACACCTGTTTGTTTTTGTAATCATCATCTGTTATCGGTTTTATCAGGAAAAATTTAATGACCCATGTATATGCTGATTCTCTTTCTTGATAGTGTGTCAGCAAATGGACCCATTCAAAGGAAAGGTCAGAGGTCAGTGGGTCACAAGTCATTGACTTATTATGCAGATTAAAACGGTGATCTTTGAACCCAATCTGTCATCATATACAGTAATAGACTAATGGTTATCAACTCCTAAGCCTAATTATTATTACCCTAGCTTACAAAGGTGAGTTAGCCCAGACAGTTAAGGTCAGAGGTCACCAGAACAAATGTCATCAACAGACCATTCAAATATTTTGCCTGTCTCCAGTGCACATTAGATGCATGTCACTGCTCTCTTTCAGTTTTTTTTGGTTCATTTTTATTTCCAATCCGGAAAAAAAAAAAAGTTTTTTTTTTTTTTAATGAGTGAACGCACAATAACTATAGTTGGTCAGGGTTGTCATTTGAAATTGACAGTGCTGTAAAACGTGCAAGTGTTGCTTGGTTCAAAGGGAAAAAAAATGTCTACCACCATATTTCAAATTGCAAACAGGTGTACTTAAAAGTTGAAATAAATCAACCCCATTGGTTAGAATATCATAGAGACTAGAGCATCAACATTCAGACCGTAGTAACATTCTGTGTAACAAGTCTTCACAAATTTGGTCCGTGTAAAAGAAAGAAAAAAAACACACACACACAAAAATATTGTGAGCTATCTAGCAATGATTGTTATTTGACCAAACCTTTTTCCAACGATATTTTATTTCCAACTGATGATGTATGTAAACCATACAGCAGGGTTCTCCCACCGAACTGGCCAGCACCAACTGGCACTATGAAAGCAACAAACCATACGAGTGGTTGTGCTGACGAATATTTTAAATGCTCATGCATATTGATGACTGATCAGCACTCCTCGCTAGGATTTGGAGAACCCCTGGTTAATAATCTGAGTAACTATTGTAATTCTGCTTTTTTTAGAATTGGGTACATGTGTCCGTTGTTCTACAAGTCCATATTGGAATATTACAAGGAACGAACATACTGCGATCATTTTGAGTTGGCAAAGCGACATTGTTGTAGTCACATTTTCCGAACGAGTCAGCGCTTGTGATTTTCAAAACAAGTGCATAATCAGTTTTAGTGATAATATTATGTATACATATTTAAACCAGTCTTGTCATAAAGACATGCTGTCAATATATTCAAATTGTATAGTATAGGCTGTCTGTGATTGGCTTTGTGCAAGACCTATAGAGGGCGCTGTACAGAGTCCTTGTTTAAGTTCCTTGGATACTGCTCTGCATTTCTTACATTCTACCCAAAGTATATATAGCAATTAAATACACTGAGGCGATGTCACCACAGCAAAGCAGTAATAGAAATCTGCATAAAATGAAAAGATGATGTGATGTTGAAAAATCATAAGGTCTGCGAAAGATCATATTGATTTTATCAACACATGGTACTTACTGTCTTGTCAAATACACCGTGTTGGGGGTCCCTCACGACCTAGGTAACTCAGACTCAACAAATCTTGCAGTCTAAATTAACAATAGCCCCGACAACCGAGCGTAGCCATGTGAACACAACAAAGAAGCAGAAAGTACAGAAAACTGGCTGACCATTCGAAGAAGGCTTTTTGTTCTTCATTTTTTTCCATGCCTGTGGCCTTTGCCTTTTGTATGTATACCCACATAGATGAAAAATCACAGCACTAAGGGATCTTTCCTTCATTTTCTTTGTACTTAGGTGGTCCATGTGTAACTTTCATGTCGATCTTGGTTTAGTTACTTTGTAGTGTGTATTTTGTACTAATTTGAAAATAATCAGTTGAAACCTGTCTTTCAAGATGATGGCACTGGCATTGTTTGTTTTCAAGTGTCTTGTAAGTTGCATATATACCATAATTTCATTTTCCTGTATGCTGTGAGATGTGTTACGGCTAATCCAGGAAATCAGAATTAAAGTACATTTAGATTCAGTCACCATTCACCATGAAGGCTTGTGTCTGCAGTCTTTTATTTTAGTTCAGGTGTGTGCATGTGTGTGTGTGTGTGTGTGCGCGCGCGCGCACGCATGCAAGACTTTTTAGCACAATCTTGAGTACAGGTCACACGCGATAAACAAGATACCTTAGGGGTGAGATCAATAGTTCAATGCAGAATAAAATACTGTATACCAGTATTTTTTAGTGGGGGGGGGGGGGGGCATTTTAGTTCTCATCTTACAAAAATCGATTTTACATGTAATGGATGTTTTGTACCCCTAAATACAGATATTTCTATTAAAAAAAATGTCAAATTGAGAGATGGAAGAATTTTCATTATATAAATGAAAGTGTATATTAAGAGAATTTTTCTTATCAGGCTTTACATACATACTGATATGAAATTGTGCTGTCTGAAACAATTTTCAAATTCGGCCAGTTAAGTGGGGGAGGGGGGGGGGCTGTAGTCTGAGGCCTAACTAAAAGAAATTAAGTTTTTTTTTTTTTATTCTACATTGAACTATTGATCTTGCCACTTATTACAAAGTGGAACAGCGCCACCATTGACTCAGTGACCAGTAAAGTGGTCCAAGGGCAATGGATTTGTTATCAGACAAGTCAACTATCTAGTCATCACTTCACATCTCCAAGTGACAGTGACGAAATGAATCTACATATGTTTATGTGTGACTAAGTTAACAACCAACTTCCATTTGATACGATTTAAAAACCGTGATGTTTTGAGGAACTTGCAGTGCTATGAACACTGCTGTCCCATGTATTTGTATACTGGTGATCTTGTAAGGGCATTAGCAGACATCCATGGTATGCAGTTGTAAGACAAAAATGTTTGAAATTCCATGATGCCTTGAATCCATGCTGTCTAGTTACATGGCTAATCACACTAAATGCTGGGGTGCAATGGTGTGTTTGTGTGTGTATGTGTGGGTGAGGGGTGGGGGGGGCTTATATTGCCATCATTCTGTGCCATTTCTAATGTTTGCTGTATGAAAGAAATCTGAAATGATGACAGAACAATTACATGACTAGAAGTGATGTCATAATTAATTGGACAGTAAAATACAACTGCTGTTGGCAGGAGTAGATGTACATGTATAGGGTGTTAGAGCGCCACCAACGACCGTTTGTTACAGTTGACTTCTAAAGAAGTAAGGGTAATGGAATATTTGTGTTGAAACAATCACAGACAAACTTAATATGACACAGTGTACACACATTATTTGCATTTGTCCTGTGTATGTGTAGCTTAGAAACAATTGCACAATGTCGCAGAAGCTCAACAAATGAACATCGTTCATTTAGGTCCTGGGTCTGACGCAACAAATAAAAGAACATCTGCATGATATGTGTTTGACTATTTACAGCTTTATTTGCATAAAATTTGCATAAAATGCGACATGAATTTCTATGAACAGTCCATGATTTGAATACCAACTAGATTTAGGAGTACACCCCTTGTTACCTTTAAAATGGAAGGTTCTACCACACAAAAGCATTACGGTCATACCAAATGATGTTATAAAATAGGGTTGCAAAAAATTATCAAATTACAAAACGGAAAACTCGAACAAATGTTTTCTTTTCTTTGACAGTTATATAGAGAGACAATTCACCAATTTTTTATACTGGATATCAGGGATGTAGCTTAGGGGTTATACAGGGGTGCACACTGAAGACAGAAATACATAGAATAACCTTTGATAATTCATGAACTAAGGAGAGTATTTCTTTGTTGGTATCAGAAATTGGAGAAAAAAAAACCCAGCTACATACTTTTTTTGTGTGCAAAACTGTATTTACAATAAATCAAGTTATAATATGATGAAAATAATGATTTCCAATTTTAGATTATAGTTAAGTTTATTTGGGACAACGAAAATGAAAAATGCACTGGAAATGTCATAGATTATATAAATTATTTTAGAATGCTTTCATTTGATATCTGAAAACATACGATACTCCAGAAATCATCTCAATCTAGGTTTCAAACATAACGTGTGGCTTGTCATAAAATGTTCAAAATGTCATCGATATGTAATAAATCTATTTTCTGAATCTAGCTTTTTGAGGAGTTACTGCCCATTTTATGTTAGTGTTCACTGGCTCTGTTTGATACAACCATACAGAAACCAACAAATAAACTGCATATATTGCATTTGAGATAGCAAGGTTGAATGAACACAGTTTCTTGAGTCATTTATGTCTAAATAAAACGAACTTACATGCCACCATGCATGCAGACATCAACTGCAGACATCGATGCATTGACTGCATCTAGTTGCAGTATGTTTACATGATTTATTTTTAGACAAAATGTAGCAAGAAATGGTCATTTGGTATCTTAAAGTGTAGAATGTACAGTTTCATATTGGTTTCCTGTATCAAACAGAATACCAGTAAACACTAACTTAAAATAGGCTGTAATTCAGACCTGTTCTATACTTCAATGTAGTGTTAATTGTGTTTACTTAATTGATACTTCTACAACTTTTCAGTCTGTAGTTATAGAAATGAAAACTGAAGAACAAATATTTTTACTATATATTCATGAAAATGATCAAGTTTTTAATTCCCATAAAATAAACTTTTGATAAAATATCGTACCAGTTATATGTATGTACACTGATTGTGAGTATTCCAAATACTAGCAAAACAGAAAAGCTTGTAACAGTGTCCTCTGACAGCCATGGCTTCCAAAGAACTCACAAATAAACAGTGCCCTCTAACAGCAATTGAAATCAAGAAAACTGATAAATGGCACTCTCTAATAGCCATTAAATTCAGAAACAGATAAATAAACAGCGCCCTCTAACAGCCATTGAATCCAGAAAACTGACAAATAAGGAGCTCTTTAAATAGACTAATTGAAACTATTAACAGAGCCCTCTAGCAGCAACTAAAAGAAAGATAAATGAATAGCACCATCTACTATATTCGATTCTAACTAAATATATTCGGAAAACCTGTGAATAGCGCCCTCTAGCCATCCCTAACACAAAAAATATTGACAGCCAAACACATCTTTGAAAATGCAGCCTTGGCCTGTTTGTTACATTGTACCTGTCAAGAATATACACACCATGTGAATGGTAGGAGTCATTATCAAGTTGCCATGGCTTGTCACTGACAGGAGTTGGCACACCACTAGAGGGCAGTATTGCTAAGATGATGAGGCTGGCTTACTTCTGTACTCATACCAGTGGCTGTGCTATGTCATATACTAAGTATGTGCTATATTATCGGCTAATATTAGCTGTCAATCATGGCAAAGGAGCCAGACTTTGCATCATTCAAATGACTAGAACTTTGACTTAGGGTATGTGGGCGCACTATCACTGGCATGTCACGCCATATCATATGTTGGCATTTACTGGGGCATCATATCTCCGAAAAGGTGATATCAATATGGTCAATAAGCCGTGTTTCGTCTTGCGGCAGATCTCATGATATCCCGCGTGAGCCATTGCATCGATAGCAACCACATGAGGGTGGTCAAGCTGAAAGTCCCAAATGCTGAGCAACACTATTGTTCTCAATATCATTGCACATGGCCACAGCGAGAGCTCGACCATGATCAAACATTTGCCAACCGTCATTGCTAGGCATATTTGCATATCTCGGGAGATCTGCAACGAGACATAAAAATCCCTTATTGGGAATGAAGGAATGACTGGATACCAAATACATTATTAGTATAAAAGATCAAGAACTCTGAAAACACATGCAAACTAAGCTAAACCTTTTGCTGCATAAATATTGAGCAAATAACCAGCACATTAAATATTACTGTTACTGTTACCTTTGATTATTTGAAAGTCACCAGCCTCTACAATACACATACTTCTTACCTGTGTACATTTCCAGGCAAGATTTGACCTTGGAAAATAATATATACAAGTTACATACAGGATCTAAAAAACCATGGAGGAGTTCCTAATCACTGAAGCTTGTAAGACTGCATTATGGCTGATAATTGAAATTTGTACATCAAAGGTCATGACCTTGTCTGCAAAGTGGATCTAAATCTGAATCTGAATCTGAATCTTTGTTAATACACAATGATGTAATTAGTCATCCACACTCTGCAGGTATAACCAAATGTTTTTGAGTATTAGAATCACAGAAATAATGCTCATTGTGAATTCATATCCAAAATGTTTCATTGAAATTGATTGATTTGTAAAAAACTAAACCCCCCCCCCCCTCCCAATCAAAATGAGATACGTGGCACTTCCATCATTTATCTGGTGATGTAAGTGGTTGAAAATAATGGCCGGAATCTGCTCTTTTTGATATAATTGCTTGTCTCATTTATCTCCTAATTGTCAATTTTTTTTTTCTGTTTTCAAAATAGCGTTTTCAAATCACTTAATAGTTTCCATAGAAACAGTTTTCAACAAGACACGAATACCATGTTCCTGGCGCTTTCTTTGTATATATTATGTAACCATGACAACAAAGGTTGTCAAGCAATATGGGCACTTCATGTTGCTAGGAGGTTGTAACATTCCAAGATTTGGTAAGTTTAGTGTAACGACCTCATCTAATTGTGTAGCTGTAATGATGACATCACCACTTTGTGCACTTAGAATGCCATGACATCATCAGTTTTGTGACCCCAAGATGATGACATCACTAGTTTATGTGACCAAGTGCAATGCTGTCACAATTTGTGTGGTTACCATGTTATTACCTGGACATCATGAAATTTTGTAGCCAGAATGTGACATCATCATCTTGCATGGCTACAGTGCAATGACATCACTGATTTCTGTAGTGAAAATTCAATGACATCATCACTTCAAGCAGCTGTAATACAATAATTGCATTACAAAATTTTGTAACCAAACTGCAATAATTCATCACTTGATACGGTTATGGTGAAATACCATCAATTTCTGTTGCAATACACAGTACAATGACATCATCACTTTGTGAGGCCACAGTAGAATGACCTCACCAATTTGTTGGCAATCATACAATGACATCATCACTTTGTGAGGCCACAGTACAATGACCTCACCAATTTGTTGGCAATCGTACAATGACATCATCACTTTGTGAGGCCACAGTACAATGACCTCACCAATTTGCTGGCAATCATACAATGACATCATCATTTTGTGAGGCCACAGTCAAATGACATCACCAATTTGTTGGCAAAATAACAATGACCTCATCACTATGTGAGGCCACAGTACAATGACCTCACCAATTTGTTGGCAATCATACAATGACATCATCATTTTGCGAGGCCACAGTACAATGACATCATCATTTTGTGTGGCTGGAGATCATCAACTCCTGCATCTGTTACTTGACAGGCAACTCAGATGAGGAATATTTACAGTTACGCTGACTATAACGTTACAAAAACATTTACCAATCACTGACTTCATTACCGTCAATAAATATAACATGAAAATGCACAAGAAAACTGTTTACTGTGGAAGGAAATTTTATCAACTTTCCAGTCATTTTTTTGGTAAGGTGACAATTCAATTTGTCTCTGGTGTAGATCGCCTTGCGTCACATTTCTTGAGGTTCATTTAAACTGAGAAAGAAAACATTATACATTCTGATACTTGTGAGACAAAAATAAAGTACCAAGTTCTAAAAATTACCAAATATTACTATCTGAAAATATCAACTATTATTATAATATCTGTATTGCAAAAATTAATCTTGTAGGATGGTACTCTATATGTACGTTGCCATGCATACCAACCTTAGTGCCTTGTACAAAATAATATGGTTGCTATGGATACATGCACGACCTTTAACCTTTACATATGGAATATTAAATATTGGGTATATATCTAGATACTGTTAATTCTTTCAGTTTACATTAAAAATGGAATTTAGAATTTTTTTTTTTCAATAAAGTTGTGTCAATATCTAAAGAAATCTTAGGACTTAGATTTTGGTGGATATTTAATTGTCTGTTATTGTTGTCTGCCTTAATACAGAAGAATACGTTTCTCTACAGCTTTTCTACATATAGGGCATTCTGCCATCCTGTCTCCACACATTTGACATGTGCCATGGCCACATAAAAATATCATGTTCTTGAGGCGGTCCAAACACACTGGGCACATCGTCTGAAAAAGGAAGAGAAAGAGAGAGACATAGAAAAGAACTTGTAAAAACGAACAAAAAAAATTTGAAAATGTGTGGTCTTTAATAAAACTCAAAACTAAGGTTTCAACAAAATTCTATATTTTGCCCTCTTAACAGAATCACATCAGCTCAGCGTGTAAAATATGTCTATCAATCATCAATTCTAAAAATACTTATTCTATAACTTGTGATTGAGATTTGAAAACCAAAGGTCACGACCTTGTCATCATGTGAATCTGAATCTGAATATAGTTTTAAAATCTGCTACATATTTAGACTATTTCTAAAAACCATAATACTTTTAAGAACAAATATGAAAATAGCATTTGAAATTTAAATGGTAAAATTGTAGTAACCAGATAACTTACAATATGTCTGTGAGAGACAGAGATAACACTAACATTCAGAAAACTAACTTGTACAAAATATACTGGGTTTTTTTTTCACATTTTGAATTTCATTATGTAGTCTGCTCCTCAAATTCGTCAGACTAGAATCACTATACAAACATGAATCCTTACCTGATCTTTAATATCTTGTAGCTGTTGTTGTAGTTTCTGTACATCATTTGCGTTATTCGGCCTGGCTTGGTTTGGAATCTGGTTCTGATTCTGATTTGGGTTTTGATTCGGATTTTGGTTCTGATTCTGAGTCATATTCACATTGGATGGGGCATTCTGTTGCAGGTTGACTGTTGGTGCTACATAAACACAAAACACAAAGTCAAATATTTATTGAAAAGTGTCTATGTAAGGTATAAGTTTACATGGCAGGTGTGGATGAAAGACTAAGCTTTACTTAACACTTTGTTTGACATCTCTGAATTCCCCGCAGTGTTTTGTCACTACAAGTCTAGTGACTCGTAGTGACAAAGGCCCCTTAGGTCACTCATATTTTCCTTGGCTGAACGAAGCAAAAAACTGGGGAATAACATTTAATTACGCTGTTATTTCAATTATTGGTGTGAGAAAGTTCTAATTCTGTACATACAGTACTTACCTTTACCTCCACAGCAAACAATGAATGGTACAATTTTATCAATATGACTTCTACACTGGACACATTTTTTCATTAAAATGGAACAACCTGAAAAACAAATCATGAAGCTGTTAATGAACTTTTCACCTCATTAAATTTGAAAGATTTTAAAATTGTTGAGCTGCAGCAAAGATAGTGGAGAGGATTTTTCAACTCCACTGTCTATGGTTGTAGAATACATTTTCATATTATTAGACACCTATTTTGCAAATCACTAAAGGGATCCTCATGTCCTGAATAAATCTTCATCCAGACATCCCAAGAACATCCACACCAAAGGGACAGTAAAATATATGTATAGTTACTTTGGAACAGTAAGTAGAAATGAAAGTGACATTTCGATCTCTTACTATGGACCTTGATATGTGATCATTACTTATTTAGCGTTGAATTCTCTGTCCGTGTTACGGAAATTTAAGTCTTATGTTTGGATTAACACTATGAATAGATAGATGTACAAAAAATGTATACTTACTATCGCAGGCACACATATGTCCACATGGTTGGAATAATGTGGATGCCTTCTTGTCAGAACATACTACACATTCTTCAATCTGCAGGAATATCAGAGAAAAAGGCAGAGAACACAAATAAAGTTAACATTAAAGAAGATGTTGTTGACTTGGACTTCCTGAATTGATGTTTAATTCTAGTAAAGAAACAAAATTAATGTTCATAAATTATGTATTTACAATTAAAATCACAAAATGTGAAACAAGGTGTCATCCATCCTGACCAAAATCTTACTAACACGGCTACATTTCATTATCTGGCTACACAAAAATATCTTACTTAACACTGCTACATTTTATTGTCTTGCTTGACAAATATTTCTGTTGGTAGAAGCCTATGTCTCGAATCACTCTATTGGGCACTCTATGTGTTGTTGTCTTGTTGACTGCCACCAATTAGCTTGGCCATGTGAGGACAGGATACATACATGCAATACCAGCAAGTTCATTCAAGGGCTGTAACAGTGGTAATTGGAATGAATACAGCAAACTAATATTTCAACACTAACCTTGGTTCTAGATTGCACAGGTTCCTTGCAGAGTAAGCACTTCTTAACTCTGGGTGAACACAAATTGCATGTAGCAATATGACCACATGGTCCAAACAATGTATCTCTCTTTGTATCAGAACACACCATACATTCTTCATAAGCTGACTGGTCATGTTGGTTATGTATGTTGGCAATGTTAGGTGCAACCATTGGCTCACTGTGAAAACAAAGGTGGTGAGTCTTGGAATGAATGGGAAAATTACGCACACAAAACATACCACACGAAATATTGACATTTTTATTTTATGTGCAACATATTATTATACATACAATGTACAAACACCCGTTCATTGATTTTGGGTTTTGCTCATTTACTGTTTTTCATAAAATTCCATTGTCTACATTGGACAGTGCCAAGTAAATGCTGACAACATCACAATTTTCTCATCCAAATGATACTTTGACAAATTTTAACTCTATAAGGTCTCATAAAAGACATTTTTTCCAGATATGCTAGCCTAAGCGAGAATTTAAATGAGCAAAACCCAAAGTAAATGAGCGGGTGTTATACAGTAAGAATGTACACATGGCAAATGATCAAAAGAGCAAGGTTGTGTCTACTCGGAATGAGATAATTAGGGCTCTGACTTAGTTACTCTGCCATGTCCTCTAGTCATTTCTTATAGAAATGAAAACTATTCTTCAGGTATTCCAGATAATTGTAAAATTATACAATAACAGCTCCCTAGCTTCCAAATGATTTATTTTGTATTCAAGTCGTCAAAAGCTGAACTTGTCAAGGGTACATCTCCTTCCATGGCCTTTGATCAGCAAATATGTAAATTTGTCGATTTGTCTTTCAGTCCCATTGTGGAAGTTTTCCTGGTTGGAACTTCAATAATATAGTAATTTACTTTGATACACAATCAAGTTACTTTTTTCATGTCTACGTTTCGGCAACATGACTATTGCCTTCCTCATGGACAAACTGACAATGATTACTGTTCACCACTAGATGGCAGTGTGGTGAATGAATTCAGTTAACATTTACTGATGGGTAGTCTTCAGGAACAAGTTCTGTAAGCAGTGTTTGTCAAATAAATCTGTATCTTTGTGACACACGATATTAGACAAAAAACTTTTGGTATTTAAATCATCAACATACCTTTTCCTTTCTTTATGACATTTAGCTAATGCCTTACAAAGATTAGGGTCTGGACAGAGGTCAAGTGGAGACTGGCCTTTCTTATTTTTCACATTCAAATCAGCACCATGTGCAGCCAGGAAACATGCAATGGAGGCGCTGCTCTTCTTATCGGCACCTTGGGTTCCCAGTCCCATCAACAGCTGATAAAGAGAAAAGTAGACAGTGATATATATAGTCTAAACCACAAATACAAAAGGCAAGGATTTTGATTTTTAAAGATATTGTAGTATTGTAATTTTCTGTTGTTCACTTTGTTCAAACATAATCATTTTAGGGTATCTAGTATAGTTTAAACTATGGTATAGTATAGTACAGCCATGTGATAGTTACTCTATGACACCTACGGTAAAAAACTTACAATGTGATTGTTAAAGCTCTGGTTCTACAGCCTACAGTCAAATTGGCCATGTGACTGTTAACTCTCTACTGTGCAGTCAGACAGTTGGCCATGTGACTGTTTATAACTCTCTACTCCGTAGAGTCAGGCAATTGGCCATGTGACTTAACTCTGTACAGCCTCGAGTCAGGCAACTGGCCATGTGACTGTTAACTTCCAAAAATTGGCAATGTAACTGTTATCTCTCTACTGCCTAGAGTCAGACAAATGGCCATGCGACTGTTAACTCGATATAGCCTATAGTGAGAAAATTGGCCATGATACTGTTAACACTCTACTGCTTAGAGTCAGACAATTGGCCATGTGACTGTTAACTCTGCACAACCTACAGTCAGACAATTGGCCATGTGACTGTTAACTTTCTACTGCCTAGTGTCAGACAATTGGCCATGTAAATGTTAATACTTCACATAGCAACCTATGTCCAACCATGTCCCAATTTACTCTAGCCATACAATCACAATTAACGTCATTTATTTTGTCAAAACATTAAGAGTGAGACAAATCAGAATTTGTGTCTTAGTCTTACCTTTCCGACATCTTGCATGTCTTGAAGCTGTCTGAGCTGAGATAATGTATGATGTCTCAGTGCTTCATGCAATGGTGTATCACCATCTTTGTCAGGGATGTCTAATTTACACATCTCTCTCACAAGCAGCTGAAGAGGAATACAGAAATAATTAATAAGGTTTGATCATATGTGTACAATAAGTCATGAATATTTTCAAGTTGAATGGAATGAAAAATCTGCACGAAGGTTAGTTTATGAAAAATCAAGCAACCACAATTAACCATGCATAATGTTGTAATTTTGTAGGAAATAGCTGTTAAAATTACAAAATTAGAAAATGAATTGAAGAAATGATTCATATATTTCGTTTCGGGAAGTCTCGGACTACGGACGACAAACAAAACAAGAACCGTATGCCAAATATACACAAAAGTAACCATGCGATGCAATCACAATTGAACTGAAAACAGATCATCAGTCATCTCTGTTTTTCACCAATAACTCGATATATTCCTGTTTTTATTCTTTCCTTGAGGAACTTCAAAACTGACTAGTTGAGTTTCTCAGAACTATTTCATACTTTTCTTGGGAAGGCTAAGGGTATTTAAAGAAATATGCAGTTCCCTTTTCTACTATATACTGGTTAAGATGACTGTAAACACCTGATGCTAATGTTATGGTTGGAATTGGAAGTTACGAATATACTTGTTATGACTGAGTAAAAACTGGATCTTTCAAATACATGAATTATGGAGACTGGAAGGTGTATGATTATGTAAATCTATTAGAATTACACCATGGCAAAGTATACATCTCAGTAGTATACATGTACACTTAGCTATAGGGACTTATATCAAGTGACAGGCTTATAAGTTATAGTACCTTGGTATGGGCTTACACTTACCTAGGGACTTATATCAAAATACAGGCTTATAGCTTGGTATGGGCTTACACTTAGCTAGGGACTTACAGTATATCAAGATACATGCTTAGCTAGGTCTAGTAGAGGGGGCTAACAATTAGGTGGGGGCTAATTTGTTTGTACAGGATTGTAATATAAATGGGTTGTGATATCCCTGGGCAATATAAACAATGGAACCCACTCTAAAGTAGTGATTATGTAACGGTTCCAGCCTTGTAGTTTATAACCCCAGTAATTGCCTCCAGATCAAGTAGTTGAAGACCTGGAACTCAAATATGTTGTCTCCTGTATTATAGAAATATATAGCTAGATATACCCAAGGAGCTACCTTGCTGACACTAATATATTAGGTGAGTGCCAGCAATACCATTATCTTTTTAGGGTTATATACATTATACAAGCTTATACTACCTTGGTATGGGTTTACATACTTTGGTACAGGCTGATACTAGTACCCCCATTGTGACTTGCAACCAGAGGTCTTAGTTAAGGTAAGTCTTACACCCTTAATGAGGGGTGTACACTTAGGTAGGGCTGATATTCTAGTAGGGGCATTAATATATACCCTTGGGATAGGGTCATATAGTCTAGCTGGATGTTATATTTTGTTCTGGGCTCACACTCTAGTATGGCCTTATGTGTAGAAAGAGCTTTTACACTGAGATAGGGTATATGACTATAGTGATAGGTACTTACATTCTGATAGGTTTATACTCTAGAAAGGGCTTACACACAGGTATGGGGAGAATGGGGTAGGGTGGGTGGGGGTTACACACTACTAGCCAACTGGTGTACTTACCCTGACAATCTGAGTATGTTGTCTTTCAACAGCTAAATGTAAAGGTGTCTGTTGATTGACATTCTGTAAATCCATGTTGGCATGTCCCTGCAAAGTCAAACCATAATAATTAATTAATATTTACGCTTCAAGGCTATCAACTTTTATGACACAAAATACAAACAGTGAATAATTATGTAATCTGTTCCTGTCAGATAACATCAGTTACAAATATAGTTCACATTGATGTTCAAATTATTTGGCGTTCTCAGGTCGATAATTTTATCTACTGTACATATTTACACAGACTGACTGAGCAAGATATCTGAATGAGAATTACTCATATTGCCTATGGTTTCATTAGTATATTTTATTTGACATGACATCAAATAATGTAAAAAAAAATCCATTATCTAAAGTCAAAAACAACATACAGAAACAACAAAAACAATAGATAATTATAAATATATATAAAACACTCAAGTACAGTATTGAATACAAAGATAAGAATGAATTGAAAACACTACTAGTCATGGCAAGGGTTCTTTTTTAGCCATACCGTACCTTACAAAGATAGGGATCATTGAAAGAGCGCCCTCAATGTAAAATTTGTCTGAGTTAGACATTTTGAGTGTTTGTGTAGACCATTTTTAGAAGGTACTGTAAACCTGGAAATTTTTGCTAAAGACTTATTTTCACTAATTTTGCTGGAAAACAAACACGCAAATATTAGTAGTGACTAAAATACCTTCTTGTACATGAACACTATGTACCAGTCTAGTAATTAGTAAAAATTAGTCTTTGAAAAAACTAGCTCAAGACTATACGATGTATGTATGTATGTATGTATGTATGTATGTATGTATGTATGTATGTATGTATGTATGTATGTATGTATGTGTGTATGTATGTATGTGTGTGTATGTGTGTGTGTGTGTGTGTGTGTGTGTGTACACATACACATACACATACATACATCCATACATACACACACACACATACATACATACATACACATACATACATACATACATACATACATACATACAATGTACATATATACACATACATATATACATATATACATACATACATACAATGTACAATGTACATACATACATACATACATGTACACACATATATACACATACGCACAAACACATACAGGTACACACAAACACAAACGCAAACGCAAACGCATATTCACAACACACCATCATGTCTGACAATATAAACATCAAACATTACAGACAACATACATCCTGTGATTTCTTTGAAGTCATTTATATATAAATCATCATCTTTCTTGTGCCTGTATATTCACACAAATAATATTATTTTCAAAAGAAATAATCGGACTGTATTACTTCTAAGAATGCAATAATAGATCTGCTGTTTCTTCTCACAATGTACATCCTGGTGTAGTGTTATTGTTTGTAACATTGTTGAGGAAGACCATTCAAAAAATTCACAGAAACAACTGCTACAGAGTTTCCCTTTTACTAGTACTAAGAAGAACTTTCATGAAATTATGGTAACTTTTTTCCAAATGTTGTCATAATCAGAAATAAAGTTTGCCTACAGAAAAGTGGGATTCCCTCTATCTTTATTTCAATATCAAAGGATAAACACTGCTTATTTTTGCTCTTTTTTCATTTTAAATTATTTCATTGGAATTTGCAGAAATATTTCCTTAAAGAAATGTTTGTGAAAGAAATCTATTTCCAAGCTAATAATTGAGTCAATATCCTTCCTGAAAAAACAATGTGGAAACTTCCCCTGTAAAACACAATTCAATATACTGGGAAGCCTTAACCGATTGTTTTCAAAAACATGTCATATGACCAGATCACCTGATGGTCATGTGACGTATGGTCTTACCTTATGAACTAATAATTCTGCCACTTCCACATGATTATTAAGAGCAGCTAAATGTAGAGCAGTGTAGCCGTCGTCTTTCTTCTCGTCCACGATCCACTGTCGAGGCAAGTGAGCCAAGAGGATTCGCATCGCACTATATAAAAAGAAAACAAAGTCCGGCATATAAAGGTTGGTGATTTTGAAAGACTGAAAGCTTCTTTTTCTGATGGTAATGGATAGTGGTTGTAGTAAGAAAATACTAAGCCAAGTGTAAGGACACTTTGAATACAAAGATTGGTCACTCACTTGAAAATACAGTTCAATCATGAACAAGTATGTTCTCATCATATATGTGAACCTGAACTGCTTTAAATTTATCAAATATTTGAAAGTTACAACAACAAAAATGACGGGAAGAAGCAAAAGTTGAAGCATCGTATACAAGGTGAGTTTTTTTTTTTTTTTTTTTTTTTTAAATTTAAAAAATTGTATCCTGTAAATGGAAGTACACAGCATGGACTAACCACTCCTGAAGTGGAACACTTTAATAGCTACCAGTACCAGTTGCAAAATTTTTCCCCCAACTTCTAATTAGCACATAATGACTCATTTGTATTTCTTAAATTACAAATGTATACCAGCTACTGTGTATTATTTGTTATATGAGATACTTCAAACATACAGACCATTGCTGTACACACTTCTGACTCCACTGACATCTTCTCAGCGAAAAGTCATGACATTTGTTTTCAAAATATTTGTGTGTGGAAATTTTCTTTCATAATTTTAAACTTGTTTTCACCCATGGATTAACATATGATTTGTCCAATAAATTTTGAGACAAAAAATTACAAATTTTAAACTATTTTGACATTTTAAAATATGTATTGTGCTAAAAGTGAGTCTGTGATCGACTAGTAATTTTGTTCAATAACCTACAATTTGTTTTCCCCTATGGATTAACATATGATTTTTCAAATAAAGTTTAAGACAAAAATCCACAAATTTTACCATTTTAAAAATATAAATTGCGCTAAATATGATTCTCTGCGAATGATAATTTTCTACTATAACCTAAAATTTGTTTTCCCCTATGAATTAATAATGATTTTTATAATAAATTTTAGTAAATTTTTACTATTCAACATTTTTTGGTTTATATTTTTAATTTTCTTTCATCCCCTAAAATTTCTTTTCCCTCATGGATTAATAATGATTTTGCAATAAATTTTGAGATGGAAATTTCAAAAATAATGTACATGCGCTGAAACTGTAGAATAACATCCTGACTTTATTGATTTTTCCTACTCAATTACAAAAACAACATTTCTCAAATTGCTGCCATTTTTTCACGTTTTCTGAATTTTAAGTTGAGTAGACAACTGGTCAAACAAAACTAAAAGACTCATTTGTAATATTTTACAAGAATTTACCATCATTCAAAAATTTGGACACTTTCTTTATACTTTCTTTAATTGTATGATTACTGTAATTCTGCGCAAACTAACAAAGTTACAATATTACATATCCATGGATCCATCCTATTTTAAAAGTAGACATCATGTCTAACAAATAACAAGATCTTCCAGACGCTTTTCTATAACTTCTCCAAAATGTTTTGATGTTTCCCCTTTCTTATTCACAAGATAGGACTTCCCTCTTTACAATAGATACATCAAATTGTGAAATTTTTTATAAGGAAATCAGTGACCTTACAATACTAATACTATGTTTGCTTACTTTGCTTCATTTGTAGTGATTCCAAATATAGTGTAGCACATCTTTACTACAAATTGACTGATACACACCCCTAATGTCAAAACCAAAATTTACAAATTTACTCTAACTGAGACTTACTTAATTAAAGTGTAGAGACTAGCTGTCGGGTTTTAAATCTGAAGATTTCTTTACCTTTACGTCTAGTTCAATGAGGTGCTGAGATAAAATTACAAATTCAAACTACAACACCTACACAGTCATGTCTTTGTAAAAGAAATCACTGAATTCTGCCCAGTCAGTGTTTATTGTGGGCAGTGACAACATGTCCTAATACATGTATGGAACACTTGTTATACCAGGAGACAATTTGTACATTATTTACATCATTCTAACAGTTGGGAGATTACTCATTTGTCATCAACTATTTTTGGTTCATGATTTCTAATAAATGATGGAAGTTAAAGAGATCTTCATCATCGTAAACGACTACCCTCTTTATGGCAGTCTTTAACAAACACCTGCACCCAGTATAACTTTTCGTTGTGACAGCAGAAAAATATGCTCTACCTTGCGAGAATGAGAGATCTTCAGATTCAAACCGATTACCTAATCTGTAGACTGTAGTCATACACATATTATGTCAAATCCCATTTTACAAACTACTCATGTTATAGGAGGATATGAAACAAGGAAAGCACATTTTATATGTCACAAAATTTTATTTCTACTAATATTTTTGTTCCGTGAAGTAATTTCCAACCATATATGATGAGAACATATACTTGTACTTTTGGTGTCTATAAAAATTAGAAGCTGAGTATATCATGTATACATATGTATGCAATCAGCACATGACATTTAACAAGTAAACAATATATATCACATGTACAAAACATGGGAAATGATGAAATAATACCATCAACAAAATGAAAGAGAAATCTGCAGCAGTATGTGAACTATTCCTGATAATCTCTGCTAACATCAGCAGTTGGATCTATCGGGAAAATTTTGCAGAAATTTTTTTCAAATTTGTTTTTGAGAACTCTAATGCAATATTTATATATAATTAAATAATAATAATAAATAAAAAATATATCATGATATTGGTTAAGATAGCCTTGACAGTGACAAATTTTTGATATTTCGAAAGAAGAAATATTACCATACCATACATTTGAAATTTCAACAGCAAAAGTATACCAGTACTAGCATATGGCAACCATTGTTTTAACATTGACCTTGGCAATGTATGATTTGTATACAGGTAGAAATGGCCAAGTTCAGTCATTTCTACACTGTATTATTTGTATTGATTCTAAATGTTAGCTCTGAATGCAAGCACTCATTTATTTTGACCATTTCCTTGGAAACGGGCAACCAGTTCTGATCTGACAATTAACATCTCGTAAGTTTCATAGCTCTATGTAACTTTGGATAGCTTTGTGGTTTCATGCTACAATCACACTTTTAACCACCCAAAGTTTTATAAAGCTGTTTGCTAATTCTAAAACCCATGGCATTCAGCAGCTTGTCTGAAATTCTTGCCAGCCACAAAGTAACTTACCATTCTCTTAAGAAAGGGGGAATGTTTTACCATGCTGCAAAGAGGCATGGGTGTTTTTATCTGAGGGATACAAAAAGGGGGATGTTTTACCATCATGCTGCAAAGAGGCACGATAGTTTTATCCAAGACTCCCTCCTGACAATTCCCCAAGTCAGGACAATATTCATAGACATAAACACACAAACTGTGAATCGTACACTAGACAGAGTTGTGATTTTATGTCTAAGGAGTGTGAATTAAAGCATAAAGCAACTTCTGTCCCGTACATTTCCTTCCAAGAGAGGGGTCAGTGGCAGACCCATTTCTTTGGTATTTAAGAAATGTTACTGAAGAAGTTACTGTATATTATTATGCCAATCAGCTTCCTTTGGCACAGTGGTTACAGTTGGAGGTCAAAGGTTACAGGTCACAAGTTCAAATCCCAATGCACAGTTGTGGGGATTTTCCATTGCTGATCTATAACCAATGGTTTTTTTTTTTTTTTGTACTAGCACAGGCGATTTGAGACTTTGGCTGTCTCACTTGGCTGTACTTGACTCAGGGGTTTCAAGTGCAATGGAAAGTGAAGTCTTCAGGAATAAAAACATCTACACAGTTTGTTTTTTTTGGATATTTGATATTTTTATTTTGACACTTAATACATAGACAATGATACAGAAATGGAAGTGGTATACATACTTCCTACAAGATATAGTGAATGAGTGCGTCACTATGGGAAAATCACCAGACTTTTAGGAAAGCGGAAACCATAGCTAAAATGTCAATCATCGGTGACTTTTACTTTCATCATCTACTCAGTTAGAGAGAAAAATTGGAATCAAGCGTAGAATAGTGGACATTCACTGTTGATAATAAAAATCAGTGTTAGGCTAGGAGGTCTTACACTATCAGTATCCATAATCTAGCCATAACCTTGACTCCCTAGCTAATATTCTTTACTACAATCGATCCACTGTTCTACATTCTAGCCAACAAAGGAAGTGGTGATTCTAATCATGGTATAATGTAATCTGTTATAATAATATTCCATATATATACTATTTTCTTACTTTTTTTTTTTTTTTTTTTTAACTCTATCATCATCATTATCATAATAATAATAATATTAATCTTTCTTATATATATATATATATATAAATATATAAATATGTATATATATAATCATATATATAAGAATGATTAATTATAATTATATATATATATATATATAAGAATGACTAATTATAATATAGACAATGTAGAAGTAGTTGAAATTTTTGCATATATTAAGTGAAAGACGTCATAGTAAACACTGGCGTTCACAGAAAGGCAATCAGCTGTAACCAAAATCGAAAATATTTGAAAGCAAGTTTTAAAATAGGAGAATGACGGAATTGAAAATGGCAAAGACACAAGTATTTGAGATTAAGTTGGCATTTACCCAATCATGCCAGTCGTTGTAGGAACGTAGAAACGTCACTGTGTTTGATGTTTTGCCAATGCAAGTCATACTGCTGGACTTCATTCTATTCCAGTGGTTGAAATAATCTGTAAGATAAATAATGGTATTGAATGTCAGCTCAAACAATGGCAGGTCTGTCCGTCTGTATGTGTGTGCATTCTCATGATTTCCTTTTCCTTCATTTAACAGCATATGCCCTCAGAAGAAACACAAGCCCTTTTGTTTTCGGTCAAAATTATAAAAGTCATGAAAATAGTCATAAAAACTCTCAGCTTCATCACATTATATTGTGTATATTATGTAAACTTTACATTAATTCTCTTCATAAAATACGTTTTCTTGTATGTCACCTAAGGGATAGTCTAGTTCCTATACAGTATCGTTATAATTTATACCTTCAATCACAGATGAACCCAAAATTTGGGTGGGTCACAAGGAATTACTGGTGGTCACTGACCTGTCAAATTGACTTCGAGGATATATATACTGAAGTTCAGTTTATGTACTTGTTTAAGTTCTTGCTTAATTTTGAACTGGGCACATTAGTTCTGAATGTTGTTAATTCTGACAGAATACCAACATGAGTAACTAAGACTATAATAAGGAAACGTAACTCATACTTAGTTGTGTGTATTGTGTGGTGGACAACTGAAAAGGGGCAAAGAGAAGGTATAATAAATCTGACCTTCCCAAACTTTAAAAGTTTCCTAAATGAGATCTGAGACAGAAAGCCCTATCCTTTACTATGGCATGATTCACAACTAAAACCCAATTTCGATCATTTTTTTTACCATATTCATTTCTAATTTTCCGTTCCAAATATTAAT